>NW_027522436.1:62968-136737 GCF_052094955.1 Ictidomys tridecemlineatus
GATGAAGATGACGGTTATAGAAAGCAGACTTTGAAGACTGGGGTGCAGAAGGACTGTTACAGAGAGCAGACTTTAGAGACTGTGGTGCAGAAGGATCGTTGCAGAGAGCAGAATTTGGAGACTTGGGTTCAGAAGGATGGTTAGAGAGAGCAGAGTTTGGAGACTGTGGTGCAGAAGGAATTTTACTGAGAGCACAGGTTGGAGACTGGGGTGCAGAAGGACTTTAACAGAAAGCACAGACTGAGGTGCAGAAAACTGTTTAAGAGAGCAAAGTTATGAGACTGGGGTGCAGAAAGATAGTTGCAGAGAGCAGAAGTCTGAGACTGAGGTGCAGAAGGACCCTTACAGAGAGCAGAATTTGGAGACAGTGGTACAGAGGAGTGTTACAGAGAGCAGAGGTTGGAGACAGGTGTGCAGAAGGACCTTACAGCGAGCATAGGTTTGAGACTGGGGTGCAGAAAGATCGTTGCAGAGAGAAGAGGTTGGAGACTGGAATGAAGAAGGACTGATACAGATAACAGAGGTTGGAGACTGGGGTGCAGAAGACCTGTTACATAGAGCAGAGTTTGGAGACTGGTGTGCAGAAGGACTGTTACAGAGAGCAGAGTTTTAATACTGGGTTGCAGGAGGATGTTACAGAGAGCATAGGTTGGAGACTGAGGTGCAGAAGCACTGTTACAGAGAAAAGAGTTTGGAGACTGAGGTACAAAAGGACCCTTGCAGAGAGCAGAGGTTGGAGATTGGGGTGCAGAAGTCCCATTACAGAGAGCAGTGCTTGGATACTGGGGTACAGAAGGAAAGTTACAGAGAGCAGAGTTTAAAGACTGGGTTGCAAAAGGATCTTACGGAGAGAAGAGTTTGGAGACTGAGGTACAAAAGGACTGTTACAGAGAGCAGAGGTTGGAGACTGAGGTGAGGAAAGATCGTTGCTGAGAGCAGAGTTTTCAGACTGATGTGCAGAAGGACTGTTTCAGAGAGACTGAGGTTTGAGACTGAGGAGCAAAAGGACGGTTAGAGAGACTGAGGTGCAAAAGGACTGGTATAGAGAGCAGAGGTTGGAGACTGGGGTGCAGAAGGACTGATACAGAAAGCAGAGCTTGGTGAGTGAAGTGCAGAAGGACTGTTGCAGAGAGCAAAGTTTGAGACTGAGGTAGAAAATGACTGTTGCAGAGAGCAGATGTTAGAGACTGGGGTGCAGAAGGACTGTTGAAGAGAACAGAGATTGTAGACTGGGGTTCCGAAAGACTATTGCAGAGAGCAGAGGTTGCAGACTGAGGTGCAGAAGGACTGTAACAGAGAGCAGAGTTTGGAGAATGTGGTGCTGAAGGACTGATACTGAAAGCAGAGGTTGGAGACTGGGGTGCAGAAGGACCCTTAAAGAGAACAGAGGTTGGAGACTGTGGTACAGATGGACTGTTACACAGAGCAGAGTTTGGAGACTGGGGTGCAGAATAACTGTTGTAGAGAACAGAGGTTGGAGAACCATTGCATATAGCAGAGGTTGGAGACTGGATTTCAGAAGTAACATACAAAGAGGAGAGTTTGAACACTGAGGTGCAGAAGGACTGTTTCAGAGAGCAGAGGTTGGAGATTGTTCCGCAGTAGGACTGTTGCAGAGAGCATAGTTTAGAGACTGGGGTGCAGAAGGACTGATACAAAAAGCAGACATTGGAGACTGTGGTGCAGAAGGACCATTACAGAGATAAGAGTTTGGAGACAACAGTACAAAAAGATGGTAACAGAGAGCAGAGGGTGGAGATTGTGGTGGAAACAAATATTTCAGAGAGCAGATTTCATAGACTGGGCTGCAGAAGGACTGTTGCAGAGAGTAGAGGTTGCAGACTGAAGTGCAGAGGATCCTTACAGAGAACAGAGGTAGGATACTGTGGTACAGAAGAACTGTTACAGGGAGCAAAGGTTGGAGACTGGGGTGAAAAATAACTGTTGTGGAGTACACAGCTTGGAGACTGGGGTGCAGAAGGATTATTGCAGTCAGCAGAGTTTCCAGACTGAGATGCAGAAGGACTGTTACACAGAGCTGAGGTTGACGAATGAGGTGAAGAAGGAAAGTTACAGAGAGCAGATGTTGGAGATAGGGGTGCAGGACTGATACAGAACAGAAGTTGGAGACTGAGGTACAGAAGGACTGTTTCAGAGAGCAGCAGTTAAAGACTCGGGTGCAGAAAGATTATTGCAGAGAGCAGAGTTGGACATGAGGTGCAGAAGGACTGTTACAGAGAGCAGAGAATGTAGACTGGGGAGAAGAAGGACTGATACAGAAAGAAGAAGTTGGAGATTGGTGTGCAGAAGGACTGTTACAGAGAGCAGAGGTTGGCAACTGGGGTGCAGAAGGAGTGTTGCAAAGAACAGAGGTTGGAGACTGAGGTGCAGAAGGACTGTTAAAGAGAGCAGAGTTTTTAGACAAGGTTGCAGAAGGATCTTACAGAGAACAGAGTTTGTAGACCAAGGTGCAGCAGGACGGTTAAAGAGTGCAGAGGTTTGAGACTGGGCTTCAGAAGGCCTGTTATGGAGAGCAGAGTTTGGAGAAGGGCTCCAGAAGGACTGTTACTGACGGCAGAGTTTGGAGACTTGGTTGCAAAAGAATTTTACAGAGAGCAGATGTTAGAGACTGAGGTGCAGAAGGACTGTTAGAGTGAGTAGAGGTTGGAGACTGAGTTTCAGAAGGATAGTTGCAGAGAACAGAGGTTGGAGACTGGGGTACAGAAGGAACGTTGCAGTCAGCAGAGTTTCCAGACTGAGATGCAGAAGAACTCTTACACAGAGCAGAGGTTAAAGACTGAGGTGAAGAAGTACAGTTACAGAGAGCAGATGTGGGAGACAGGTGTGCAGGACTGATACAGAGCAGAAGTTGGAGACTGAGGTACAGAAGGACTGTTACAGAGCAGAGGTGGGAGACTACGGTGCAGAAGGATAATTGCAGAGAGCAGAGTTTTCATACTGAGGTACAGAAGAACTGTTACAGAGAGTAGAGTTTGGAGAATTGGGTGCAGAAGGACTGATACAGAGAGCAGAGGTTTGAGACTGGGATGCAGAAGCATCATACAAAGAGCAGAGTTTGGAGACTGAGGTGCTGATGCACTGCTGCAGAGAGCAGAGATTGGAGACTGGGGTGCAGAAGGACCGATACAGAGGGCAGAGTTGGGAGACTGGGGTACAGAAGGAATGTTGCAGAGTGCAGAGTTTTAAACTGGCGTGCAGAAGGACTGTTACAGAGAGCAGAGGTTGAAGCCTGTGGTGCAGAAGTACTGATACAGAAAGCAGAGTTTGGAAACGGGGATGAAGGACCGTTACAGAGATCAGAGGTTGGATACAGGTGTGCAGAAGGATCTTACAGGGAGCAGAGTTTTGAGACTGTGGTGTAGAAGGAGTGTTGCAGAGAGCAGAGGTTGGAGACTGGGGTGCAGAAGGACTGTTGCAGAAAGCAGAGATTAAAGACTTTGGTGCAGAAGGACTGTTACAGAGAGCAGAGTTTGGACACTGAAGTGAAGAAGGATCGTTGCAGAGAGCAGAGATTGGAGACTCGTTTGCAGAAGGACTGTTATAGAGAGCAGAGGTTGGAGACTGGGGTGCAGAAACACTGTTACAGAGAGCAGAGGTAGGAGACTGAGATGCAGAAGGACTGTTACAGAGAGCAGAATTTTTAGACTGGGGTGCAGAAGGAATGTTGAAGAGATCAGAGGTTTTAGACTTGGGTGTAGATAAACTGTTGCAGAGAGTAGAGGTTGGAGATTGGGGTGAAGAAGGACTGTAGCAGAGACAAGAGGTTGGATACTAAGGTGTAGAAGGACAGTTACACAGAACAAATGTTGGAGACTCGGGTGCAGAAGGACTGATACAGAAAGCAGAGCTTGGACACTCGTGTTCAGAAGGACCCTTACAGAGAGCAGTGGTTGGAGACTACAGTAAAGAAAGACTGTTAAAATGAGCAGTGGTTGGAAACTGGGGTGGAGAAGAACTGTTTAGAGAGCATATGTTGGAGACTGGTGTGCAACAGGACTGTTTCAGGAAGCAGAGGATGGAGACTAAGGTTCAAAACGACTGATGCAGAAAGCAGAAGTTTGATACTGGACTACATAAGGACACTTATGGAGAAAAGAGTTTGGAGACTACTGTACAGAAGGACATGTTACAGAGAGCTTGGGTTCGAGACTGGGGTGCAGAAGGATTATTGGGGTGAGTAGAGTATGGAGACTGGGTTGTACAAAAATTGTTTCACAGAGCAGAGTTTGTAGATTGGGTCGTAGAAGGACTGCTGCAGAGAGCAAACTTTGGAGACTGGGGTGCAGAAGGACTGTTGAATAAAGCAGAGGTTGGAGACAGGTGTGCAGAATTATCTTACAGAGAGCATAGGTTGGAGACTGGCGTGCAGAAGGACTGTTGTATACCAGATTATGGAGACAAAGGTGTAGATGGACTGTTTCCGAGAGCAGAGGTTGTAGACTGGGGTGCAGAAGCATCATACAAAGAGCAGAGTTTGGAGACTGAGGTGAAGAAGCACTGTTGCAGAGAGCAAAGATTGGAGACTGGGGTGCAGAAGGACTGATACAGAGTGCAGAGTTGGAAGACTGAGTTACAAAAGCATCATACAGTGAGTGAAGTATGGAAACTTGGTGCAGAAAGACTGTTGGAGAGAGCAGATGTTGGAGAATGGGGTGCAGAAGGACTATTATAGAGAGCAGAGTTTGGAGACTTTGGTGCAAAAGGCCTGTTACAGAGAGCAGAGTTTGGAGACTGCAGTACAGAAGGACTGTTACAGAGAACAGATGTTGTAGACTGTGGTGCAGAAAGACTGTTTCAGAGAACAGCAGTTGGACACTAGGGTGCATAAAGACCGTTGCTGAGAGAAGAAGTTGGAGACTGATGTGCAGAACGATTGTTACAGAGAGCATAACTTGGAGACTGAGGTGCAGAAAAACTGTTACAGAGAGTAGAGTTTGGAGACTTGGGTGCAGAAGGACTGATACAGAGAGCAGAGGTTGGAGACTAGGGTACAGAAGAAATTTTGCAGAGTGCAGAGTTTTAAACTGGCGTGCAGAAAGACTGTTGCAGAGAGCAGAATTTGGAGACGGGGTGCAGAAGGAC
The DNA here is from genome assembly GCF_052094955.1 of Ictidomys tridecemlineatus. Taxonomy (NCBI): domain Eukaryota; kingdom Metazoa; phylum Chordata; class Mammalia; order Rodentia; family Sciuridae; genus Ictidomys; species Ictidomys tridecemlineatus. Next base: position 68,072 of record NW_027522436.1, read on the forward strand.
TGTTACAGAGAGCAGAGGTTGAAGCCTGTGGTGCAGAAGGACTGATACAGAAAGCAGAGTTTGTACACGGGGATGAAAAAAGACCATTACAGAGATCAGAGGTTGGATACATGTGTGCAGAAGGATCTTACAGGGAGCAGAGGTTTGAGACTGGGGTGTAGAAGGTGTGTTGCAGAGAGGAGAGATTGGAGACTGGGGTGCAGAAGGACTGTTGCAGAGAGCAGAGGTTAAAGACTGTGGTGCAGAAGGACTGTTAAAGAGAAAACAGTTTGGACACTGGGGTTAAGAAAGATCGTTGCAAAGAGCAGAGACTAGAGACTCGTGTGCAGAAGGACTTTTACAGAGAGCAGAGGTTGCAGACTGAGGTGAAGTAGGACTGTTACAGAGAGCAGATTTTGGAGATTGGTTTGCAAAGGTATCTAACAGAGAGTAGAGGTTGGATACTGAGATGCATAAGGACTGTTACAGAGAATAGAGGTTGGATACTGAGTTGCAGATGGACAATTGCAGAGAGCAGAGTTTGAAGACTGAGGTGCAGAAGGACTGTTACAGAGAGCAGAAGTTGGAGACTGAGGTGCAGAAAGACTGATACAAAAAGCAGATTTTAGAGACTTGTGTGCAGAAGGACTATTACAGAGAGCAGAAGTTGGGGACTGCGGTGCAGAAGAACTGTTACAGAGAGCAGAGGTTGGAGACTGGGGTGCAGAAGGACTGTTGTAGAGAGCAAAGGTAGGAGAGTTGGGTGCAGAAGAGTTATTGCAGAGAGCAGAGGTTGGAGACCGAGGTTCAGAAGGACTGTTACAGAGAGCAGAGGTTGGAGACTGGGGTGCAGAAGGACTGTTGAAGGAGTTTAGACGAGGAAGGAAACGGTACAGTCCCATCCCCCGCAGCGGACACTCCACCAAGGGAATCAGCAGTCAGCATCTTGAACAGCTGATATATCCACCCATTCTCTCACAGATCTCAACAACAAAACAGGTGTGTGGCACTCAGCCCATCCCCCATACATCGGGAACTCGCATAAATTCTCTCCTAGGCTTGCCGGGGGAGGGAGAATCAGAGTGAGCCTGCATAAAGACTAGGGGGGAACTAGAGGCACCTGACCTGCAACCCCCCCTACCCATCTGCAGCCAAAAGGAAACCTGTCTGGCTAGAGCTGGGGGTGGGGCAAGCAGGAAAATCCAAAGGACAGAGTGCCTGGGATCCCAATCGCCAACTGTGGGACCCCGGAGATCCAGGCCCACTGATTCCTGTGGCCTGCCCTGCGGCTACAGAAGGTGTGGCGCCCCAGGGAAGCCATTAATTAGCAAGCAGGGAGAGGCTCGGCTGAGACCAGGTGGAATCCCACCAGCCAAGCCCGCACTGACTCCCGGGCTGAGTACGGGAGTTTAGACGGGGAAGGAAGCGGTACAGTCCCATCCCCCACAGCAGACACTCCACCAAGGGAATCAGCAGTCAGCATCTTGAACAGCTGATATATTCACCCATTCTCCGACAGATCTCAACAACAAAACAGGTGTGTGGCACTCAGCCCATCCCCCATACATCGGGAACTTGCATAAATTCTCTCCTAGGCTTTCCGGGGGAGGGAGAATCAGAGTGAGCCTGCATAAAGACTAGGGGGGAACTAGAGGCACCTGACCTGCAACCCCCCCTACCCATCTGCAGCCAAAAGGAAACCTGTCTGGCTAGAGCTGGGGGTGGGGCAAGGAGGAAAATCCAAAGGACAGAGTGCCTGGGATCCCAATCCCCAACTGTGGGACCCCGGAGATCCAGGCCCACTGATTCCTGCGGCCTGCCCTGCGGCTACAGAAGGCGTGGCACCCCAGGGAAGCCATTAATTAGCAAGCAGGGAGAGGCTCGGCTGCGACCAGGTGGAATCCCACCAGCCAAGCCCGCACTGACTCCCGAGCTGAGTACAGAAGTTTAGACGGGGAAGGAAGCGGTACAGTCCCATCCCCCACAGCAGACACTCCACCAAGGGAATCAGCAGTCAGCATCTTGAACAGCTGATATATCCACCCATTCTCCGACAGATCTCAACAACAAAACAGGTGTGTGGCACTCAGCCCATCCCCCATACATCGGGAACTCGCATAAATTCTCTCCTAGGCTTTCCGGGGGAGGGAGAATCAGAGTGAGCCTGCATAAAGACTAGGGGGGAACTAGAGGCACCTGACCTGCAACACCCCCTACCCATCTGCAGCCAAAAGGAAAACTGTCTAGCTAGAGCTGGGGGTGGGGCAAGCAGGAAAAATCCAAAGGACAGAGTGCCTGGGATCCCAATTGCCAACTGTGGGACCCCGGAGATCCAGGCCCACTGAATCATGCAGCCTGCCCTGCGGCTACAGAAGGCTAGCAGGAGAAACCAGGAAGCTAGAGGCAAGGCCCTCAAGACTGGGCAGCTGGAAATTGCAGGCCCGCCGGCGACAGTTCACCCACTGCCCGCATAGCTGGGCAGTAGGAGAACACCCGGCCACAGGTGACCGATCACCCGCCCGCGGCCTGTGATACTGGGCGGCTAGAGACCGCCTGCCTGCCGGGACTGGGAGCTGAAATCAAACAGAGACAGTCCAGTCACACCACCTCATCAGGACACCCAGGCAAGGAACTGGGGCCGGTCATAGCAAAGTAGTGTCGTCACTGGAGCTGGGACGTCGGATCTTCCTTCACAGTGGAATCCACGTCAGCAGGCATAGTTTAACAACACTAAGGAGAGGCATCAGAGTAAAACAGAACCAAAACAAATCTATAGAAGAGAGTAGAAACACGACAATCAAATAGAGCTGGAAAGCAACGGGGACAACATGAGAAAACAAGGGAAAAAAGGAGTACAAACAATGCAAGACAACTTAATTCTACAAGAGGACATAGAAACATCAGAAGCAGGGATAGGGAAAAAACTCAAGGCATTCCTAACTCAAATGGAAAGGAATATTAGAGAAGACATGAGACAGCAAGTCCAAGCAATAAAAATATATTTTGAAAATGAATTAAACAAACAAATTCAAATGGCAAAGAACGAGCTCTACCAGGAGATAGAGATCTTAAAAAAGAATCAAACTATAATCCTAGAATTGCAGGAAACTATAAACCAAATTAAAAACTCAAACGAGAATATTACAAATAGACTTGATCAAGTAGAAGTCAGAACATCAGATAATGAAGACAAGGTTTATCAACTTGAAAAGAGTATAGTCAACACAGAAAAGATGCTTAAATCCCATGAGCAATCTATTCAAGAGATATGGGATGTCATTAAAAAACCAAATTTGAGAGTCATCAGGATAGAAGAAGGCACAGAGATTCAAACCAAAGGAATGGACAGCATATTAAATGAAATAATTGTAGAAAACTTCCCAGAGATGAAAGATGGAATGGATTGCCAAATCCTGGAAGCCTACAGGACCCCAAACATTCAAAACTATAATAGACCAACTCCAAGACACATAATTATGAAGATAGCCAACATAAAGGACAAGGAGAGAATATTAAAAGCTACCAGAGAAAAGAGACAGATTACATTCAGGGGTAAACCAATTAGGTTAACGACTGATTTCTCAGCACAGACTTTGAAAGCGAGAAGATCCTGGAACAATGTATTTCAAATGCTGAAAAATAATGGATTTCAACCAAGAATACTGTATCCAGCAAAATTGAGCTTCAGATTTGACAACGAAATTAAAATCTTTCACGATAAACAAAAGCTAAAAGAATTTGCAGCAAGAAAACCAGCACTGCAAAGCATTCTGAGCAATATACTACAAGAAGAGGAATTGAAAAATAGTGCCCAAAACTAACAACAAGAGGTATCTCAGTAAAGGAGGAGGAAAATAACCAAAAAAAGTAAAACTAGCCAAACTAAAATAAATAAATAAAGAAGCATGACTGGAAGTACAAATCATATCTCAATTGTGACTTTAAATGTTAATGGCCTAAACTCACCAATCAAGAGACATAGGCTAGCAACCTGGATCAAAAAAACAAATCCAACAATATGCTGCCTTCAGGAGACTCATATGATAGGAAAAGACATACACAGGCTGAAGGTAAAAGGTTGGGAAAAATCATACCACTCACATGGCCCTCGGAAGCAAGCAGGAGTGGCCATACTCATATCAAATAAAATCAACTTCAAACCTAAGTTAATTAAGAAGGATAAAGAAGGACACTATATACTGTTAAAAGGGACCATCCACCAACAAGACATAACAATTATCAATTTGTATGCACCAAACAATGGAGCTCCAATCTACATAAAACAAACGCTCCTCAAGTTCAAGAGTCAAATAGACCATAACACAATAATTACGGGTGACTTCAACACACCGCTCTCGCCATTAGACAGATCCTCTAGACAAAAACTGAATAAAGAAACTATAGAACTCAACAGCACAATCAATAACCTAGACCTAACTGACATATATAGAATATACCAACCATCATCAAGTGGATACACGTTCTTCTCAGCAGCACATGGATCCTACTCAAAAATAGACCATATATTATGCCATAAGGCAAATCTTAGTAAATATAAAAGTGTGGAGATAATACCATGCACCATATCTGACCATAATGGAATGAAATTGGAAATCAATGATAAAAAAAGGAAGGAGAAATCCTACACCACATGGAAAATAAACAATATGTTATTGAATGATCAATGGGTTACAGAAGACATAAAGGAAGAGATAAAAAAATTCTTAGAGTCAAATGATAATACAGACACAACATACCGGAATCTATGGGACACAATGAAAGCAGTTTTAAGAGGGAAATTCATATCCTAGAGTTCTTTCATCAAAAAAAGAAAAAACCAACAAATAAATGAACTCACACTACACCTCAAAAACCTAGAAAAGGAAGAACAAAAGAACAGCAATTGTAGTAGAAGACAAGAAATAATTAAAATTAGAGCAGAAATAAACGAAATTGAAACAAAAAAAACCATTGAAAAAATTGATAAAACTAAAAGTTGGTTCTTTGAAAAAATAAATAAGATAGACAAGCCCTTAGCTATGCTAACAAAAAGAAGAAGAGAGAGAACTCAAATTACTAATATACGGGATGAAAAAGGCAATATCACAACCGACACTACAGAAATACAGAAGATAATTAGAAAGTATTTTGAAACCCTATATTCTAATAAAATAGAAGATAGCGAGGATATCGATAAATTTCTTAAGGCATATGATTTGCCCAGATTGAGACAGGAAGACACACACAATTTAAACAGACCAATAACAAAGGAAGAAATAGAAGAAGCCATCAAAAGACTACCAACCAAGAAAAGCCCTGGACCTGATGGGTATAGAGTGGAGTTCTACAAAACCTTCAAAGAAGAACTAATACCAATACTTTTCAAACTATTTCAAGAAATAGAAAAAGAAGGAGCTCTTCCAAATTCATTCTATGAGGCCAACATCACCCTGATCCCAAAACCAGACAAAGACACTTCAAAGAAAGAAAACTACAGACCAATATCTCTAATGAACTTGGATGCAAAAATTCTCAATAAAATTCTGGCGAATCGAATACAAAAACATATCAGAAAACTTGTGCACCATGATCAAGTAGGATTCATCCCTGGGATGCAAGGCTGGTTCAATATACGGAAATCAATACATGCTATTCACCACATCAATAGGCTTAAAGACAAGAACCATATGATCATCTCGATAGATGCAGAAAAAGCATTTGACAAAATACAACATCCCTTTATGTTCAAAACATTAGAAAAACTAGGGATATCAGGAACTTACCTCAACATTGTAAAAGCTATATATGCTAAACCTCAGGCTAGCATCATCCTAAACGGAGAAAAACTGAAGGCATTCCCTCTAAAATCTGGAACAAGACAGGGATGTCCTCTATCACCACTTCTATTCAATTTAGTTCTCGAAGTACTAGCCAGAGCAATTAGACAGACAAAAGAAATTAAAGGCATAAAAATAGGAAAAGAAGAAATTAAATTATCGCTATTTGCAGATGACATGATAATTTACTTAACAGACCCAAAAGGATCTACAAAGAAGCTGCTAGAGTTAATAAATGAATTCAGCAAAGTGGCAGGATATAAAATCAACACGCACAAATCAAAGGCATTCCTGTATATCAGCAACAAAACCTCTGAAATGGAAATAAGGAAAACCACTCCATTCACAATATCCTCAAAGAAAATAAGATACTTGGGAATCAACCTAACAAAAGAGGTGAAAGATTTATACAATGAAAACTACAGAACCTTAAAGAGAGAGATAGAAGAAGATCTCAGAAGATGGAAAAATGTACCCTGTTCATGGATAGGCAGAACTAACATCATCAAAATGGCGATATTACCCAAAGTTCTCTACAGGTTTAATGCGATGCCAATCAGAATCCCAAAGACATTTCTTGTAGAAATAGATAAAGCAATCATGAAATTCATATGGAAAAACAAAAGACCCAGAATAGCAAAATCAATTCTAAGCAGGAAGTGTGAATCTGGAGGTATAGCGATACCAGAGCTCAAACTGTACTACAAAGCAATAGTAACAAAAACAGCATGGTACTGGTACCAAAACAGGCAGGTGGACCAATGGTACAGAATAGAGGACACAGAGACTAATCCACAAAGTTACAACTATCTTATATTTGATAAAGGGGCTAAAAACATGCAATGGAGGAAGGATAGCATCTTCAACAAATGGTGCTGGGAAAATTGGAAATCCATATGCAACAAAATGAAATTGAATCCCTTTCTCTCGCCAGCCACAAAAGTTAACTCAAAATGCATCAAGGAGCTAGATATAAAAACAGAGACACTGCGTCTGATAGAAGGAAAAGTTGGCTACGATCTACATATTGTGGGGTCGGGCTCCAAATTCCTTAATAGAACGCCCGTAGCCCAAGAGTTAATGACAAGAATAAATAAATGGGACCTACTTAAACTAAAAAGTTTTTTTCTCAGCAAGAGAAACAGTGAAAGAGGTAAATAGAGAGCCTACATCCTGGGAACAAATTTTTACCCCTCACACCTCAGACAGAGCCCTAATATCCAGAATGTACAAAGAACTCAAAAAATTAAACAATAAGATAACAAATAATCCAATCAACAAATGGGCCAAGGACCTGAACAGACACTTCTCAGAGGAGGACATACAATCAATCCACAAGCACATGAGAAAATGCTCAACATCTCTAGCAATCAGAGAAATGCAAATCAAAACCACCCTAAGATACCATTTCACTCCTGTAAGATTGGCAGCCATTATGAAGTCAAACAACAATAAGTGTTGGCGAGGATGTGGGGAAAAGGGCACACTTGTTCACTGCTGGTGGGACTGCAAAATGGTGAGGCCAATTTGGAAAGCAGTATGGAGATTCCTGAGAAAGCTGGGAATGGATCCACCATTTGACCCAGCTATTGCCCTTCTTGGACTATTCCCTGAGGACCATAAAAGAGCACACTATACGGATACGGCCACATCAATGATTATAGCAGCACAATTCACAATAGCTAGACTGTGGAACCAACCTAGATGCCCTTCAATAGATGAGTGGATAAAAAAATTGTGGCAGCTATACACAATGGAGTATCATGCAGCACTAAGAAACGACAAAATCATAGAATTTGCAGGGAAATGGATGGCATTAGAGCAGATTATGCTAAGTGAAGCTAGCCAAGCCCTAAAAAACAAATGTCAAATGTCTTCTTTGATATAAAGAGAGCCACTAAGAATAGAACAGGAAGGAAGAGCATGAGGAAAAGACTAACAGTAAACTAAGACGAATGGGGGGAGAGAAAGGAAGAGAGAAGGGAAAACATATGGAAATGGTAGGAGACCTTCAGTGATACACAAAATTATAAGAGGTTATGAGGGGCAAGGGTGTGGGGGGAAAAAAGGGGAGAGAATTGAACAACAGCAGAGGAGGTAGAGAGGGAAGATGGGAGGGGAGGGGAGGGGAGGGGGGCATAGTAGGGGATAGGAAAGGTAGCAGAATACAACAGTCACTAATATGCCATTATGTAAAAATGTGAGTATGTAACAGAAGTGAGTCTGTATTATGTATTTGGGGAGTTCAAAACCCAATTGAGTCGAATGTATGAAAGATGATATGTCTTGAGCTCTGTAATGTTTTGAACAATCAATAAAAAAAAAAGAAGGACTGTTGCAGAAAACAGAGGTTGGCCACTGAGGTGCAGAAGGACCATTGAAGATAGCAGAGGTTAGAGACTGGGGTGCTGAAATGATTTTACAGAGAGCAGATGTTGGAGACTTAAGTGCAGAAGGACTGTTGTAGAGAGCAGACGTAGGAGACTTGGGTGCAGAAGGATTGTTGCAGAGAGCAGAGTTTGGTAACTGGGGTGAACGACTGGTAAGAAAGCAGAGGTTGGAGACTGGGGTGCAAAAACACGTTTACAAAGAGCAGAGATCGAAGACTGGGGAGCAGAAGGGCTCTTGCAATAACAGAGGCTTAAGACAGGGTTGCAGAAGGACCTTTGGAGAGAGAAGAGTTTTGAAACTAAGGTGCAGAACTATTGTTACAGAGAGCAGAGTTTGGAGACTGCAGTGCAGAAGAACTATTACTGAGAGTAGATTTTGGACACTGTGGTAAAGAAGCATATTACAGCGAGCAGAGGTTGGAGAGTGGGGTGAAGAAGGACCTTTGCAGGGAGCAGAATTTGGAGACTGGGGTGCAGTAGGATAGTTACAGAGAGCAGAGTTTGGATATTGAGGTGCAGAAGGACTGTTGCATAGAGCAGAAGTTGGAGATTTGGGTGCAGAAGGATTATTGCAGAGAGCAGAAGTTGGAGACTGAGGAGCAGAAGGACTGTTACAGAGAGCAGAGGATTGAGACAGGGGGGCAGAAGGAATGATACAGAAAGCAGAGTTTGGAGACTAGAATACAGGAGGACCATTACAGAGAGCAGAGGTTAGAGTCTGCATTACAGAAGGACTGTTACAGAGAGCAGAATTTGGAGACTGGGATGCAGAAGGACTGTTGCAGTGATTAGATGATGAAGACTGGGGTTCAGTAGGACTGTAGCAGAGAGCAGACTTTGGAGACTGTGGTGCAGAAGGACTGATACAGAAAGCAGTGTTTGGAGACTGGGGTGCAGAATGACTGTTACAGAGAGCAGAGTTCAGAGACGGGATTGCAGAAAGAATTTACAGAGAGCAGAGGTTGGAGACTCGGTTGCAGAAGGACTGTTGCAGAGAGCAGATGTTGGGGACTGGGGTACAGAAGGATTTTTCCAGAGAGCAGAGGTTGGCAACTGGGGTGTAGAAAACTGTTACAGAGAGCAGAGGTTGGAGACTGAGGTGCAGAAAGGCTGCTACAGGGAGCAGAGATTTGAGACTGGGATGCAGAAAGACTGTTGCAGTAAGCAGAGGTTGGAGACTGGGTTGGAGAAGAAGTGTTACAGAGAGCAGAGTTTGTAAACTGGGGTGCGGAAAGACCATTACAGAGAGCAGATTTTAGAGACTGCAGTACAGAAGGATTGTTACACAGAGCAGATGTTTGAGACTGTGGTGCAGAAAGATTGTTGCAGAGCAGATGTTGGATACTGGGGTGCAGAAGGACTGTTGCAGAGAGCAGAGGTTGGAGACTGTGGTGCAGAAGGACTGATACAGAAAGCAGATTTTGGAGACTGGGGTGCAGAAGGACCATTACAGAGAGCGGAGGTTAGAGACTGCAGTACAGAAGAACTGTTGTAGAGAACAAGGTTGGAGACTGGGGTGCATAGGGACAATTGCAGAGGGCAGACATTGGAGACTGCGGTGCAGAAGGAATGTTACAGAGAGCAGAGTGTGGAAACTGGGGTGCAGAAGAATCTTAAAGAGAGGAATGTTTGGAGAATTGGGTGCAGAACGATTGTTGCAGAGAGCACACGTTGGAGACTGGGGTGCAGAATGATCGTTGCAGAGAGTAGATTATGGAGACTGTGGTATTGAAGGACTTTTCTAGAGAGCAGACGTTGGTGACTGGGGTGCAGGAGGACTGTTGCAGAGAGCAGTTGTTGAAGACTGAGGTGCAGAAAAACTGTTACAGAGAGCAGTGTTTGGAGACTGGGTGCAGAAGGACTAATACTGAGAGCAGAGTTTGGTGATTGGGGTCCAGAACGATCTTACAGAGAGGAAATTTTTGAGACTGGGGTGCAGAAGGATTGTTTCAGAGAGCAGACTTTGGAGACTGGGGGTGCAGAAGGATCGTTGCAGAGAGCAGTTGTTGAAGACGGAGGTGTAGAAAAACTGTTACAGAGATCAGTGTTTAGACACTAAGTTGCAGAAGGACTGTCGCAGAGAAGAGATGTTGGAGACTGGGTGCAGAAAGACTGTTACAGAGAATAGATGTTAGAGACTGCTGTACAGAAAAACTGTTAAAGAAGCAGAAGTTTGAGACAGGTGTGCAGAAGGATTTTACAGAGAGCAGAGGTTGGAGACTGGGGTGCAATAGGACTGATGCAGAGAGCAGAGTTTGGAGAATGAGGTGCAGTAGGATTGTTGCAGAGAGAACAGGTTGGATACTGACGTGCAGAAGGCCTGTTACAAAGAGCAGAGCTTGGAGACTGGGGAGCAGATGACATGTAACACACAGCAGATTTTGGAGACTGAGTGGCATAAGGATCTTACAGAGAGCAGAGGTTGGTGGCTAAGGTGCCGAAGGACTGTCAGAGAGAGCAGAGGTTGGAAACTGGGGTCTAGAAGAATCCTTTCAGAGAGGAGAGTTTTCAGAATGAGGTTTAGAAAAACTGTTGCAGACTGCAGATGTAGGGGACTGGGGTGCAGAAGAACTGTTGCAGCCAGCAGAGTTTGGAGACTTGGGTGTAGATGGATTGTTGCAGAGAACATCGGGTGCAGACTTGGGTGCCGAAGGAGTTTTACACACTGCAGAATTTTGAGACTGGGGTGCAGAAGGACTGTTATAGAAAGCAGAGTTTGGAGACTGGTTTTTAGAAGGATCTTACAGAGAGCAGAGGTTGGCGACTGAGGTGCAGAAGGACTGTTACAGAGAGTAGATGTTGAAGACTGAGGTGCAGAAAGACCTTTGCAAAGAGAGGAGGTTGGAGACTGAGGTTCAGAAGGACTGTTGCAGAGTGCAGAGTTTGGAAACTTAAGTGTAGGACTGTTGCACAGAGCAGAGGTTGAAGTTTGGGGTTCCGAAAGACTGTTGCAGCTAGCAGACGTTAGAGACTTAAATTCAGCAGGACAGTTACAGAGCACAGGTTGGAGATCAAGTGCATAAGGACTGATAGAGGAAGCAGAGGTTAGAGAGTGGGGTGCAGAAGGAACGTTACAGAGAGAAGAGTTTGGAAACTGCAGTACAAAGTACTGTTACAGAGAGCCTAGTTTCAAGACTGGGGTGGAGAAGGACTTTTGTAGAGAGCAGATGTTGGAGACTGGGGTGCAGAAAGACTTTTGCAGAGAGCAGAGGTTGGAGATTGGGTGCAGTAGGACAATTGCAGAGTGCAGAGGTTGCAGACTGTGGTGGAGAAGGATTGTTACAGAGCAGAGTTTGGAGACTGTGGTGCAGAAGGACTGATATAGAAAGCAGAGGTTGGAAACTCGGGTGCAGAAGGACCCTTATAGGAAACAGAGGTTGGATACTGCGGAACAGATAGACTGTTACAGAGAACAGTGTTTGGAGACTGGGGTTCAGAAGAACTGTTGTAGAGAGAAGAAGTTGGAGACTGTGGTGCTGAAGGATCGTTGCAGAGAGCAGAGGTTGGAGACTGTGGTGCAGAAGGACTGATACAGAAAGCAGAGGTTGGAGACTCTGGTGCCAAAGGACCCTTAAAAAGAATAGAGGTTGGAGACTGAGGTGCAGAAGGATTGTTGCAGAGAGCAAAGTTTGCAGACTGAGTTGCAGAAGGACTGTTACAGCGGGCAGATTTTTGAGACTGTGGTGGAGAACAACTGATATAGAAAGCAGAGGTTGGATACTGGGGTGCATAAAGACCCTTAGAGAGAGCAGAGGTTGGAGACTGAGGTGCAGAAGAACTGTTGAAGAGAAAAGAGGTTGGAGACTGGGGTGCAGAAGGATTGTTGCGGCGAGCAAAATATCGAGACTAGGGCATAGAAAGACTGTTGCAGAGAGCAGAAGTTGTAGACTGGGGTGTAGAAGGACTGTTGCAGAGAGTAGATGTTGGAGACTTTGGTGCTGAAGGACTGTTGCAGAGACAAGAGTTTGGAGACTGGGGTGCAGAATGACTGTTACAGAGAGCAGACTTTGGAGACTGAGGTGCAGAAGCATTTTTGCAGAGAGCAGATTTTGGAGACTGGGGTGCAGAAGGATCGTTATAGAGAGCAGAGATTGGAGACTGAGGTGCAGAAGGACTTTTACAGAAAGCACAGGTTGACGACTGAGGTGCAGTAGGACTTTTACAGAGAGCACAGTTTGGAGATTCATGTGCTGAAAATCTATTGCACAGAGCAAATTTTGGAGACTGGGTTGCTTAAGGAGTGTTGTAGAGAGCAAAGTTTGGAGATTGAAATGCAGAAGAACCCTTACAGAAAGCAGAGTTTCGAGACTGCTTTTCAGAAGTACTTTTACAGAGAGCAGAGGTTGGATACAGGTGTGCAGAAGAATCTTACAGACAGCATAGGTATGAGACTGGGGTGCAAGAGGACTGGTGAAGAGAGCCGAGGTTAGAGACTGAAGTGCAGAAGAATAGTTGAAGAGAGAAGAGTTTGGAGACTGGGGTCAAAAGGCCTGTTATAAACAGCATAGATTGGAGATTGGGGTTCAGACGGCCTGAGGTGCAGAAGGACTGTTAAAGAGAGCAGAGGTTGGATACAGGGGTGCAGAAGGATCATACAGAGAGCAGAATTTGGAGACTGTGGTGCAGAAGGACTGTTGCAGAGACCAGAGGTTGGAGACTGGGGTGCACTAGAATCATTGCAGAGAGCAGAGGTTAAAGACTGGGGTGCAGAAGGATCCTTGCAGAGAGCAGATTTTGGAGACTGGGGTGCAGAAGGCCTGCTACAGACAGAAGACTTTGGAGACTGGCGTGCAGAAGGCCTGTTATAGAGAGGAGAGGGTGGAGTTTGAGGTGCAGGTAGACTGTTACATAGAGCAATGTTTTGAAACTGGGGTGCAGAAGGATCGTGTACAGAGCAGAGGTATCAGACTGATGTGCGGAAGGACTGTTACAGAAAGTAGAGGTTAGAAATTGGGGTGCAGAAGGACCGTTACAGAGACCAGAGTTTGGAGACTGCTGTATAGAAAAACTGTTACAGAGAGCAGAGATTGGAGACTGGGGTGCAGAAGGAATGATACAGAACGCACAGGTTAGAGACAGAGGTGCAGAAGGATAGATAGAGAGAGCAGTGGTTTGAGACTGACGTTCAGAAGGACTGATACAGAAAGCAGTATTTGGAGACTGGGGTGCAGAAGGCCCGTTACTGAGAGCAGTGGTTAGAGACTGTAGTACATAAGGACTGTTACAGAGAGCAGATATTGGAGACTGGGAGCAGAAAGACTTTTGCAGAGGACAGAGGTTGAAGACTCAGGTGCCGCAGGACACTTGCACAAAGCAGAGGATAAAGACTGCGGAAGAGAAGGAATGTTACAGAGAACAAAGTTTAGAATCTGGAGTGCAGAAGAAACTAACAGAGACCAGAGGTTGAAAACTGTGGTGCAGAAGGACTGTTGCAGAGAGCAGTTATTGGAGACTGAGGTGCAGAAGTCCTGTTACATAGAGTAGAGGTTGGAGACTGGTGTGCAGAAGGATGGTTGAAAGGAGCAGAGCTTGGAGACAGGGGTGAAGAAGGATCTTACAGAGAGCAGAAGTTGGAGACTGAGGTGCAGAAGGACTCTTGTAGAGATCAGAGGTTGGAGACTGGGGTGAAGTAGGATCATTGCAAAGAGCAGAGGTTGGAGACTGGGGTGCAGAAGGACTGTTGCAGAGAGCAGATTTTAGAAACTGTGGTGCAGAAGACTGTTACACAGAGCAGAGTTTGGAGACTGGAGTGCAGAAGGACTGTTACAGAGTGCAGAGTTTAAAGACTGGGTGTCAGAAAGATGTTACAGATAGCAGATTTGGGAGACTGAGGTTAGAAGGACTGTTACAGAGAGCAGAGGTAGGAGACTGGGGTGCAGAAGTGTCATTGCAGAGAGCAGAGATTTCAGATTGAGATGCAGAAGAACTGTTGCAGAGAGCAGATGTTGGAGACTGGGGTGAAGAAGGACTGTTGCAGAGAGCAGATGTTGGTAAGTAGGGTGCAGAATGACTGTTGTAGAGAGAAGAGGTTGGAGACTGGGGTGCAGAAGTACTGTTGCAGAGAGCAGACATTGGAGATTGACTTGCGGAGGTCCAGTTACAGAGAGCAGAGGTTGGAGACTCGGAAGCAGAAAGACTGTTACAGAGAGCAGTGTTTATAGACTGGAGTGTAGAAGGATCATTTCAGAGCACAGAATTTTCAGACTGAGGTGCAGAAGGACTGTTAAAGAGAGCAGTTTTTGGAGACTTCGGTGCAGAAGGACGTTGGAGACTGGGGTGAAAATGGATCGTTGTAGAGAGCAGAGGTTTGAGACTGGGGTGCAGAAGGACTTGTACAGACAACAGAGGTTGGAGACTGGGGTGCAGAATGCTTGATACAGAGAGAAAGGTTTGGAGAAAGTGTGCAGAAGGACTGTTACAGAGGGAAGAGTTTAAAGACTGGTTGCCTAGAGATCTTACACAGAGCAGAGGTTGGAGACTGAGGTGCAGAACGACTGTTACAGAGAGTAGAGGTTGGAGAATGAGGAGAGGTTGGAGAGGTTGGAGAAGGATTGTTACAGAGAGCAGATTTTGGAGACTTGGGTGCAGAAGGACTGTTGCAGATAGCAGAGTTTGGAGACTGTGGTGTAGAAGGACTGTTTGAGGGAACATAGTTTAGAGACTTGGGTGCAGAAGACTTGTTGCAGAGAGCAGAGTTTGAAGACTGAGATGCAGAAGGACTGTTACAGAGATCACTGGTTGGAGACTGGGGTGCAGAAGGACTGATAGAGAAAGAAGTGTTTGGCGACTGTGGTGAAGAAAGAAAATTACAGTGAGCAGACTTAAAAGGCCGCAGTACAGGAGGCCTGTTACAGAGAGCAGAGGTTGGAGACTGGGGTTGAGAAGGACTATTTCAGAGTGCAGATATTGGAGACTGAGGTGCAGAAGAACTGTTGCAGAGAACAGAGTTTGGAGACTGAGGTGCAGAGGGAATGTTACAGAGAGCAGAGGTTGGAGACTGTTGTGCAGAAGAACCTTTAGAGAGAACAGAGTTTGGAGACTGCAGTACACAAGGACTGTTACAGTGAGCATACGTTGGAGACTAGGGCAAAGAAGGCCTGTTTCAGAGAGCAGATGTTGGAAAGTGTGGTTCAGAAGGACTGTTGCAGAGAACAGAGGGTAGAGAATCGGGTGTAGAAGGACTGTTGCAGAGAGCACATGTTGGAGATTGAGGTGCAGAAGGATTCTTACAGAGAGCAGAGTTTGGAGACTAGGGTGCAGAAGGATCTTGCAGAGAGCAGAAGTTGGAGACAGGGGTGCAGAAGTACTGTTGCAGAGAGCAGAGTTTGGAGACTGAGGTGCAGAAGGACTGTTATAGAGAAGAAATTGGATATGGGAAGAAGAAGGACTGTTACTGAGAACAGAGGTTTGAGACTCATGTGCAGCAGTATCGTTGCAGAAAGCAGAGGTTGGAGACTGGGGTAGAGAAGGAATGTTACTGGGAGCAGAGTTTTAAAACTGTGAGGCAGAAGGATTTACATAGAGCAGAGGTTGGAGACAGGGGTGCAGAAAGACTGTTGCATAAAGCAGAATTTGGAGACTGGGGTGCAGAAGTTTTGTTGCAGAGAGCAGACGTTGCAGACTGTGGTGAAGAAGGATCGTTGCAGACAGCAGAGGTTAGAGACTTGGGAGCACAAAGACTGTTACAGACAGTAGAGTTTGGATACTGATGTGCAGATGAATCGTTGCTTAGAGCAGAGATTGGAGACTGAGGTGCAAAAGGACTGTTTCAGAGAGCAGAGGTTGGAGACTGTGGTGTAAAAGGACTGTTACAGAGAGTAGAGGTTGGAGATTGGCGTGCAAAAGGCCTCTTACAGAGAGCAGAGTTCAGAGACTAGGGTGCAGAAGAACTGTTATAGAGAGCAGAGTTTTTAGACAAGGTCGCACAAGGATCTTACAGAGAGCAGAGGTTGTAGACCAAGGTGCAGCAGGACTGTTACAGAGAGCAAAGGTTGGTGACTAGATTGCAGAAGGATCATTGCAAAGAACACAGATTTCAGACTGAGGTGCAGAAGGACTTTTGCAGAGAGCACATGTTGGAGACTGGGGTGCAGAAGGACTATTGCAGAGAGCAGAGGTTGGAGACTGGAGTGCAGAAGGACTGTTGCAGAGAGCAAGGTTGGAGACGGAGGTGCATAAAGACTGTTTCAGAGAGCATAGTTTGGAGACAAGGGTGCTGAAGAATTGGTACAGAGAGCAGAGGTTGGAGACTGGGGTGCAGAAGGATCGTTATAGAGAACAGAGGTCAGAAACTGGGGTGCAGAAGGCCTGTTACGGAGAGCAGAGTTTTGATAAGTGGTGCAGAAGTACTTTTACAGTAGAGCCCGAGGTGCAGAAGGACCATTG
This sequence comes from Ictidomys tridecemlineatus, assembly GCF_052094955.1. Classification (NCBI taxonomy): domain Eukaryota; kingdom Metazoa; phylum Chordata; class Mammalia; order Rodentia; family Sciuridae; genus Ictidomys; species Ictidomys tridecemlineatus. The sequence continues at coordinate 84,663 of NW_027522436.1, forward strand.
CAGAGAGCAGAGGTTGGAGACTGAGGTGCACAAGGATTGTTACAGAGAGCAGATGTTGGAGACTTGGTCTCAGAGGGACTGCTGCAGAGAGCAGAGGCTGGACATGGGGTGTAGCAGGACTGTTGCGGAGAGCACAGGTTTGCGATTAGGGTGACGAAGGACTTGCAGAGAGTACAGGTTGAAGACTGTGTTGCAGTAGGACTGTTACAGAGGCAGAGGTTGGAGACTTTGGTGCAGAAGGACTTTTGCGGAGAGCAGAGTTTGTAAACTGAGTTGGAGAAGTACTGGTACAGAGAGAAGATGTTGGAGATTGGGGTGCAGATGGACTGATACGGAAAGCAGAGTTTTGAGACTTGGGTGCAGAAGAACTGTTGCAGAGAGCAGAGGTTCGAGAATGGGGTGCAAAGGCCTGTTACTGAGAGCAGAGGTTGGAGACTGGGGTGCAGAAGGACTGTTACAGACAGCAGAGTTTGGAGACAGGGTTGCCGAAGGATGTTACAGAGAGCAGAGTTAGAGACTGTGACTGTTACAGCACCGTTGTTGAGAGCAGAGTTTTGAGACTTAGGTGCATCAGAATTGTTACAGAGAGCAGAGGTTGGAGCCTGGGGTGCAGTAGGACTGTTGCAAATAGCAGAGTTTGGAGACTGCGGTGTAGAAGGATTGTTGCAGATAAAGAGGTTTGAGACTTTGGTGCAAAAGGACTGATACAGAAAGCAGAGGTTGAAGACTGGGGAGCAGAAGAACCCGTACAGAGTGCAGATTTTGGAGACTGCACTAAAGGAGGACTGTTACAGAGAGCAGAGGTTGGAGACTGGTGTGGAGAAGGACTGTTTCAGAGTGCAGACCTTGGATACTGGGGTGCTGACAAACTGTTGCAGAGAGCAGAGGTTGGAGACTGGGGTGCAGAAGAACTGTCGCAGAAAGCAGAGGATGGAGACTGAGGTGCAAAAAGAATGTTGCAGGGAGTAGAGGTTGGAAACTATGGTGCAGAAGGAAAGATACAGAAAGCAGAGGTTGAAGACTGGGGTGCAGAATGACCATTACAGAGCGCAGAGGTTAGAGACTGAGGTACAGAAGGACTGTTACAAAGAGCAGAGTTTGGAGACTGGGGAGCAGATGGACTGTTACAGAGAGCAGAGGTTGGAGACTGGGGAGCAGAAGGACTGTTACAGAGAGCAGAGGTTGGAGTCTGGGGAGGATAAAAATGTTACAGAGAGCAGATTTGGATACATGGGTGCAGAAGGATCTTACAGAGATCAGAGGTTGGAGTCTGGGGTTCAGAAGCACTGTTACAGAGAGTAGATTTTGGAGACTGAGGTGCAGTAGGACTGTTACAAAAAGCAGAGTTCAGAAACTGGGGTGCACAAGGATCCTTGCAGAGAGCAGAGTTTTCAGACTTAGCTTCAGAAGGACTATTGCTCAGAGCAGAATTTGGAGACTGGGGTGCAGAAGAACTGTTACAGAGAGCAGACCTTGGAGACTGGGGTGCAAATGGACTGTTTCAGAGAGCAGAGGTTGGAGACTGTGGTGAAAAAGGATTTTTTAGAGATTGGAGGTTGAAGACTGTGGTGCAGAAGGATCACTACAGAGAGCAGAGATTGGAGACTGGGGTGAAGCAGGACAGATTCAGAGAGCACAGTTGAGAGACTGGGGTGCATAAAAAATGTTGCAGAGAGCAGAGTTAGGAGACTGGGGTGCAGAAGGACTGTAGCAGAGAGCAGATGTTGGAGACTGGGATGCAGATGGATTTTTGCAGAGAGAAGAGGTTGGAGACTGGGGTTTAATAGGAGTGTTTCAGACTGAAGAATTTGGAGACTGGGGTGCAGAAGAACTGTTGCAGAGAGCAGAGTTTGGAGACTGAGGTGCAGAAGGACTGTTACAGAGAGCAGAGGTTGGAGACTGGGGTGCAGAAAAACTGATATTGAAAGTAGAGTTTGGATACTGGGGTGCAGAGTGACCGTTACAGACATTATAGTTTGGAGACTGCAGTACAGAAGAACTGTTATAGAGAGCAGAGTTTGGAGCCTGGGGTGCAGAAGGACTGTTGCAGAGAAAAGAGTTTGGATACTGGCGTGAAGAAGGACCATAGCCGAGATTAGAGCTTGGAGACTGAGGTGCAGAAAGACTGTTATAGAGAGCAAAGTTTGGAGACCGGGGTGAAGAAGGATCTTACAGAGAGCAGAGGTTGGAGACTGGAGTGCAGAAGGACTGTTGCAGAGAGAAGAGTTTAAAGACTGAGTTTCAGAAGGACTGTTGCAGGGAGCAGTGGTTGGAGACTGAGGTGCAGATGGTTCATTGCAAAGAGAAGAGGTATGAGACTGGGGTGCATTAGGTCTGTTACAGAGAGCAGATTTTGAAGACTGGTGTGCAGAAGACCTGTTACAGAGAGCAGAGTTTAGAGACTGAGGTGCAGAAGGATTGTTACAGAGAGCAGAGGTTGGAGACTGAAGTGCAGAAGGACTCTTACAGAGAGCAGAGGTTGGAGACTCGGGTGCAGAAGGATCATGCAGAGAGCACAGGTTGGAGACTGAGGGGCAGAATGATCATTGCAGAGAGCAGAGGTTTCAGACTGTAGTGCAGAATGATCATTACACAGAGGAGAGGTTGGAGACTGGGGTGCAGAAAGACAGTTACTGACAGCACAGATGGAGACTGGGGTGCAGAAGAAATGTTGCAGAGAGCAGAAGTTAGAGACTGGGGTGCAGAAGGACTGTTTCTGAGAGCAGAGGTTTGAGACTGGGGTGGAGAAGAACTGATACAGAAAGCTGACGTTGGAGACTGGGGATCAGAAGGACCGTTACAGAGAGCAGAGTTTTGAGACTGTGTTACAGAAGGACTGTTACAGAGAGCAGAGTTTGGATACTGGGGTGCAGAAGGACTGATGTAGAGAACAGAGTTTGGAGACTGGGGTGCAGAAGGATTGTTACAGAGAGCAGAGGTAGGATAGTGGTGTGCAAAAGGACTGATCCAGAGAGCATATGTTGGAGAATGGGGTTCAGAAGGCCTGTTACAGAGAGCAGCGGTTGGAGACTGAGGTGCAGAAGGATCATTTCAGAGAGCAGATATTGGAGAATGAGATGCAGAAGGACTGTTACTGAGAAGAGCGGTTGGAGACTGGGATTCAGAAGGATTCTTACAGAGAGCAGAGGATGTAGACTGGGGTGCTGAAAGAGTGTTACAGAGAGAAGAGGATGGAGACTGGTGTGCAAAAGAAGTGTTACAGAGAGCAGAGTTTTGACACTGATGTTCAGAGGGACTGTTACAGAGAGCAGAGCTTGGAGACTGGTGTGTAGAAGGATCATTGCAGAGAACAGAGGTTTGAGACTGAGGTGCCGAAGGATCATTGCAGAGAGCCGAGGATGGAGACTGAGGTGCAGAAGGATCGCTACAGATTGCAGAGTTTGAAGACAGAGAGCACAGGTTGGAGACTGGGGTTATGAAGAAATGTTGCAGAGAGCAGAGGTTGGAGACTGGGGTGCAGAAGAACTGTTGAAGAGAGCAGATTTTGGAGACTGCGGTACATAAGGACTTTTACAGAGAGGAGAGGTTGGAGACTGGGGTGCAGAAGGATTCTTACAGAGAGCAGAGGATGGAGACTGGGGTGGAGAATAACTGTTGCATAGAGCAGACGTTGGTGACTGGGGTGCAGAAAGTTCGTTGCAGATAGTAGAGGTTTGAGACTGGGGTGTAGAAGGACTTTTGCAGAGACCAGAGGTTTGAGACTGGGGTGCAGAAAAACTTTTGCAGAGAGCAGAGGTTGATAACTGAGGTGCAGAATTACTGTAACAGAGAGCAGAGGTTGGAGACTGGGGTGCAGAGGAACTGATACAGAAAGCAGAGTGTGGAGACTGGAAGGACCATTACACAAAGGAGAGTTTGGAGACTGCGGTACACAAGGACTGATAGAGAGAGCTGAGTTTGGAGACTGGGGAGCAGAAGCAGTAATGCAGAAAAAAGAGTTTGGAGACTGGGGTGCCGAAGGACAGTTACAGAGAGAACAGATGGAGACTTGGGTGCGAAAGAAATGTTGCGGAGAGCAGAAGTTGGAGACTGAATTGTGAAGAACTGTTACAGAGAGCAGTGTTTGGAGACTGGGGTTCAGAAGAACTGATACAGAAAGCAGACGTTGAAGACTGGGGTGCAAAAGGACCGTTACAGATAGCACAGTTTTGAGACAGGGTTGCAGAAAGATTTTACAGAGAGCATTTTGGAGACTGAGTTTCAGAAGGACTGTTTCAGAGAGCAACGGTTGGAAACTGGGCTCCAGAAGGATTGTTTCAGAGTGCAGAGTTTTCAGACTTATGTGCAGAAAGACTGTAGTAGAGAGCAGATATGTGATCATGGGGTGCAGAAGGACTGTTACAGAGAGCAGAGTTTGGAGACTGGGGTGCAGAAAAATTGTTGCAGGGAGCACAGGTTGGGGGCTGGGGTGCAGAAGGCCTGTTAGAGAGAGCAGAGGTTGAAGACTGGGGTTCAGAAGGCCTGTTACAGAGAGCAGAGTTTGGAGACTGGGGTTTAGAAGGACTGTTACACAGAGCAGAGTTTGATGAATTGGTTTAAGAAGGATCTTACAGAGAACAGAGTTTGGAGACAGAGGTGCCGAAGACTTTTTTAGACGATAGAGGTTGGAGACTTAGGAGCAGAAGGACTGTTGTAGAGAGCAGAGGTTGGAGACTGAGGTCCAGAAGGATCATTACAGACATCAGAGTGTGGAGACTGGGGAGAAGAAGGAGTGTTACAAAGAGCAGAGGATCGCTACAGAGAGCAAAGTTTGGAGACTGGGGTGCAGCAGGACAGTTGCAGAGAGCACTGTTTGGAGACTGGGGTGAAGAAGGACTGTAGCAGAGAGCAGAGGTTGAAGACTGGGGTGCAGAAGGATCGTTGAAGAGAGCAGAGTTTGGAGATTGGGGTGTAGTAGAACTGTTACCTGGAGCAGAGGTTGGAGACTGGGGTGCAGAAGAACTGTTGCAGAGAGCAGAGTTTGGAGACTGAGGTGCAGAAGGACTGTTACAAAGAGCAGAGGTTGGAAACTGGGGTGCAGAAAAACCGTTGCAGAGAGCAGAGGTTGGAACCTGGGGAGAAGAAGGATCGTTGCAGAGAACGGATGTTGGAGACTGGGGTTCAGAAGGACTGTTACAGAGAGCAGAGTTCAGAGACTGAGGTGCAGAAGGACTGTTACAGAGAGCAGAGATTGGAGACTTGGGTGCAGAATAACTGATATCGAAAGTAGAGTTTTGAGTCTCGGGTGCAGAAGGACCATTACATACAGCAGAGGTTGGAGACTGCAGTACAGAAGGACTGTTACAGAGAGCAGAGTTTGGAGCCTTAGGTGTACAAAGACTTTTGCTTAGAACAGAGTTTTGAGACTGGGGTGCAGAAGGACTGTTGCAGAGAGCAGAAGTTGGAGACTGAGGTGCAGAAGGATCGTTAAGGAGAGCAAAGTTTTCAGACTGAGGTGAAGAAGGACTGTTACAGAGAGCAGATGTTAAAGACTGGGGCGTACAAAAACTGTTGCAGAGAGTAGCAGTAGGAGAATCGCGTCAAGAAGGACTGTTGCCAAGAGCAGAGGTTGGAAACTGGGGTGGAGAAGAACTGCTGCAGAGAGTAGAGTTTAGAGACTGATTTGCAGAAGGACTGTTACAGAGAGCAGACATTGGAGACTCGGGTGCAGAAGGACTGATACAGAAAGCAGACGTTGGTGACCTGGGTGCAGAAGCACTGTTGCAGAGAGCACAGGTTGGAGACTGAGGTGGAGAAGGACTGTTGCAGAGAGCAGATGTTGTAGACTGGGGAAAAGAAGGACTATTGCAGAGAGCAGAGATTACAGACTGGAGTAAAGAAGAACTATTGCAGAGAGCAGAGGTTGCAGACTGAGGTATAGAAGGACTGTTACAGAGAGCAGAGTTTGGAGAATGTGGGGCAGAAGGACTGATACAGAAAGCAGAGGTTGGAGACTGCGCTTCAGAAGGACCCTTACAGAGAACAGAGGTTGGAGACTGCGGTACAGAAGGACTGTTACAGAGAGCAGAGGTTGGAGACTGGGGTGCAGAATAAGTGTTGTAGAGAACAGAGGTTGGAGATTGGGGGGCAGAACTACTGTTGCAGAGAGAAGAGGTTGGTGTCTGAGGTTCAGAAGGACTGTTACAGAGAGCAGAGGTTCGAGACCGGGGTGCAGAAGGACTGATACAGAAAGGAGAGTTTGGAGACTGGGGTGCAGAATGACCATTACAGAGAGCAGAGGTTTGAGACTGCAGTACAGAAGTACTGTTACAGAGAGCAGAGGTTGGAGACTGCGGTGGAAAAGGACCGTTACAGAGAGCATATTTTGGAGACTGGGGTGAGGAAGACTGTTGCAGAGAGAAGAGGTTGAAGACTGGGTTACAGAAGGACTTCTGCAGAGAGCAGAGGTCGCAGAGTGAGGTGCAGAAGGACTGTTACAGAGAGAAGAGTTTGGAGACTGTGGTGAAGAAAGACTGATACAGAAAGCAGAGGTTGGAGACTGGGGTTCAGAAGGACTCTTATGGAGAACAGAGGTTAAAGACTGCGGTACAGAAGAACTGTTGTAGAGAACTGATTGGAGACTGGGGTGCAGAAGGAATGTTACAGAGAACAGCATTTGGAAACCTGGGTGCAGAAGGATCTTACAGTGAGGAAATTTTGGAGACTGGAGTGCAGAAGGACTTTTGCAGAGAGCAGACGTTGGAGACTGGTGTGCAAAAGGATCATTGCAGAGAGTAGATTATGGAGCCTGGGGTATAGAAGGACTGTTCTAGAGAGAAGAGGTTGGATACTTTGGTGCAGAAGGACTCTTGCAGAGAGCAGTTGTTGAAGACTAATGTGCAGAAAAACTGTTACAGAGAGCATTGTTTGGAGACTGGGGTGCAGGACTGATACTGAGAGCAGAGGTTTGAGACTGGGGTGCAGAAGAACTGTTAAAGAGAGCAGAGTTTAGAGACTTGAATTCAGAAGGCCTGTTACAGATAAGAGAGGTTGTAGACTGGGGTGCAGAAGGCTTCTTACAGAGAACAGAGGTTGGAGACTGATGTTTTGAAGGACTGTTACAGAGAGCAGAGGTTGGAGACTGGGTTGCAGAAAGACTGTTGCAGAGTGCAGTGTTTGTAGACTGGGGTGCAGAAGGACTGTTGCAGAGAGAAGAGGTTGGAGACTGGCATGCAGAAGGACTGTTACAGAGAGCAGAGGTTGAAGCCTGGCGTGCAGAAAGACGGATACAGAAATCAGTGTTTGTAGACTGGGTTGCAGAAAGACTGATACAGAAAGCAGAGGTTGGAGATGGGGTGCAGAAGGACCCTTACAGCGAACAGAGGTTTGAGACTGCGGTACAGAAGGACTGTTACAGAGAGCAGAGATTGGAGACTGGGGTGTACAATAAATGTTGTAGAGGAAAGAGGTTGGAGACTCTGGTGCTGAAGGACCATTGCAGAAAGCATATGTTGGAGACTGGGTTACAGAAGGATCTTACAGAGAGCAGAGTTTTGACACTGAGGTGCAGAAGGACTGTTGCAGAGAGCAGAGGTTCGAGATTGGGGCGCAGAAGGACTGTTGCAGAGAGCAGAGGGTTGAGTCTGAGGTGCAGAAGGACTGTTACAGAGAGCAGAGGTTGGTGACTTCGGTGGAAAAGTACAGTTGCAGAGAGCAGATATTAAAGACTGGGGTGAGGAAGGACTGTTGCAGAGTGCAGAGGTTGAAGACTGGGGTGCAGAAGAACTGTTACAGAGAGCAGATGTAGCAAAGTGAGGTGCAGAAGGACTGTTACAGAGAGCAGAGTTTGGAGACTGTGGTGCAGAAGGACTTATACAGAAAGCAGAGGTTGGAGACTGGGGTGCATAAGGATGCTTACAGAGAACAGAGGTTGAAGACTGAGGTACAGAAGAACTGTTGTAGAGAACATGGTTGGAGAGTGGGGTGCAGAGGGACCATTGCAGAGAGCAAATTCGGAGACTAGGGTGCAGAAGGAATGTTACAGATAGCAGAGTTTGAAACTGGGGTTCACAAGGATCTTACAGAGACAAAAATTTGGAGACTGGGGTGCAGAAGGATTGTTGCAGAGAGCAGACGTTGGAGACTGGGGTAAAGAAGGATCGTTGCAGAGAGTAGATTATGAAGACTGGGGTATAGAAGGATTGTTCTAGACAGCAGAGGTTGGAGATTGGGATGCAGAAAGACTGTTTCAGAGAGCAGTTGTTGAAGACTGAAGTGCAGAAAAACTGTTACAGAGAGCATGTTTGGAGACTAAGGTGCAGGACTGATACTGAGAGCAGAGTTTGAAGACTGGGGTGCCAAAAGGATCTGACAGAGAGCAGAGTTTGGAGACTGAGGTGCAGAAGGACTGCGGCACAGAGTAGAGGTTGGAGATTGGGGTGCAGAAGGACTGTTAATGAGAGCAGAGTTCAGAGACTTGGGTGCAGAAGTCATGTTACAGAGAGCAGAGGATGGAGACTGAGGTGCAGAAGGACAGTTACAAAGATAGATGTTGAATACGGAGGTGCAAAAAAACCATTGCAGTGAGCAGATGTTGGAGACTGAGGTGCAGAAGGACTGTTGCGGAGTGCAGAGGTTTGAGACTTGGGTGTAAAAGGACTGTTGTAGCGAGCAGAGGTTGGGGATTGGGATGCCAAAGGACCTTTGCAGAGAGCAGAATTTGGAGACTGAGGTGCTGATGGCCTGTTACAGAGAGCTGAGTTTGGAGACTTGAGTGAAGAAGGACTGTTGTAGAGAGTAGGTTGGAGATTGGTGTGCAGGAGGACTTTTGCAGAGAGTAGGGTTTGGAGATTGGGGTGCAGAAGACTGAGGTGAGGAAGGACTGTTGGAGACAACAGAGTTTGGAGACAAGGGTGCAGAAGGACCGTTACAGGGAGTAGAGGTTGGAGACTGAGGTGCAGAAGGATTGTTACAGAGAGCAGAGGTTGGAGACTGGGGTGCAGAAGGACTGATGCAGAATGCAGAGGTTTGAGACTGGGGTGCGGAAAAACTGTTGCAGAGAATGGAGTTTGGAGACTTAGGTGCTTAAGGACCGTTGCTGAGAGCAGCGTTTGGAGACTGACGTGAAGAAGGATTGTTACAGAGAGAAGAAGTTGGAGACTGAGGTGCTTAAGAACTGTTACAGAGAGCAGAGGTTGGAGACTGGGTTGCAGATGGATATTACAGAGAGCAGAGATTGGAGACAGGGGTGAAGAAGGACTGTTAGAGAAAGCAGAGATTAGAGACTTGGGTGCAAAAAGACTGTTGTAGAGAGAAGAGGTTGAAGCTTAGGTGCAGAAGGACTGTTGCAGATAGAAGAAGTTGGAGATGAGGTTCAGAAGGACTGTTACAGAGAGCAGAGTTTGAAGACTACTGTGCAGAAGGACCGTTACAGAGAGCAGAAGTTAGAGACTGTGGTACAGAAAAACTTTTACAGAGAGCAGAGGTTGCAAACTGGGGTGCAGAAGGATTATTGCAGACAACAGAGGTTTGAGACTGAGGTGTAAAAGACCGTTGCAGAGAGCAGAGGTTCGAGACTGAGGAGCAGAAGCATTGTTACAGAGAGCAGATTTTGGAGACTGGGGTACAGAAGGACTGTATCAGAGAACAGAGGTTGGAAACTAGGTGCAGAAGGATCTTCAAGAGAGCAGAGTTTGGAGACTGGGGTGCAGAAGAACTGTTGCAGTATTCAGATGTTGGAGACTGGGGTGTAGAAGCATCGTTGCAGAAAGAATAGGATGGATACTGGGGTGCTGAAGGCCTGTTACATAAAACTGAGTTTGTAGACTGGGGTTCAGGAGGCCTGTTACAGAGAGCAGAGTTTGGAGACTGGGGAGCAGGTGGACTATTACAAAGAGCAGAGTTTGGATACTGGGTTGCAGTAGGATCTTATATAGAGCAGAGTTTGGAGACTGAGGTGCAGTAGGACTGTTACAGAGAGCAGAGGTTGGAGACTGGGGTGCAGAAGGATACTTGCAGAGAGCCCAGTTTTCAGACTGAGGTGCAGAAGGACTGTTGAGAGTGCAGACTTTAAAGACTGGGTTGCAGAAGGACGGTTGCAGTGAGGAAATGTTGGAGGCTGGAGTGCAGAAGGACTCTTACAGAGAGCAGAGGTTGGAGACTGAGTTGCAGAAGGACAGTTACAGACAGTAGAGTTAAGACACAGAGGTGTAGAAGGACTGTTGCAGAGAGCAGATGTTGGAGACTGGGGTGTAAAAAGACTGTTGCAGAGAGCAGAAGTTGGGGACTGGGATGAAGAAGACTATTGCAGAAAGCAGAGTTTGGAGACTGATGTGCAGAAGGACTGTTTCAGAGAGTAGAGTTATGAGACTGGGGTGAGGAATGACTGATACAGAAAGGAGACTTTGGAAACTGGGGTGCATAAGGACCGTTACAGAGAGCAGAGGTTGGAGACTGCAATACATAACGACTGTTACAGAGAGTAGAGATTAGAGACTAGTGTACAGAAGGACTGTGGCAGAGAGCATATGGTGGACACTGTGGTACAGAAGGACTGTTGCAGAGAGCAGAGGTTGGAGAATGAGGTGCAGAAAGACTGTTGCAGATAACAGAAGTTGGAGACTTGGGTTCAGATGGACTGTCACAGAGAACAGAGTTTGGAAACTGGGGTACAGAAGGACCATTGAAAAGAGCAGAGGTGGGAGACTGGGGTGGAGAAAGAATGTTACAGAGAGTAGAGTTTTGAAACTGAGGTGCAGAATGATCTTACAGAGAGCAGAGTTTGGAGACTGGGGTGCAGGAGGACTGTTGCAGAGAGAAGACGTTGGAGACTGGGGTGCATAAGAATCATTGCAGAGAACAGGTTGAAGACTGGGGTGCAGAAGGACGGTTTCAAAATGCAGAGTTTGAAGACTGCGGTACAGAAAGACTGTTACAGAGAGCAGAGGATGGAGACTGGGGTGCAGAAGAACTGATCCAGAAATCAGAGTTTGGAGACTGGGTTTTACAAGGATCTTACCGAGCACAGAGTTTGGAGATTGAGGTGCAACAGGACGGTTAGAGAGCATAGAGTTTGGAGAGTGAGGTACAGAAGGATCATTGCAGAGAGCAGAGGTGGAGAATGTGTTGCAGAAGGATCGTTACAGAGAGCAGAGGTTGGAGACTGGGGTGCAGAAAAAAATTTTGCAGAGAGCACAGGTTGGAGACTGTGGTGCAGAAAGACTGATATAGAAAGCAGAGGTTAGAGACTGGGGTGGAGAAAGACCCTTACAGAGAGCAGAGTTTGGAGACTGGGGTGCAGAAGGACTGTTACAGAGAGCAGAGTTTGGAGACGGGGTGGAGAAAAATCGTTACAGAGAGATGAGGTTGGGGATGGGGTTAAGAAGGCCTGTTACAGAAAGCAGAGGTTGGAGACTGAGGTGCAGAAAGACTGTTGGAGAGAGCAGAGGTTTGAGACTGAGGTGTAGAAGGACTGTAACAGAGAGCACAGGTTGGAGACTGGGGTGCAGAAGGACTGATACAAAAAGCAGAGTTTGGAAACTGGTGTGCACAATGACAGTTACAGAGAGCAAATGTTGGAGACAGCAGTACAGAAAGACTGCTACAGAGAGCAGAGTTTGGAGACTGGGGTGGAGAAGGACTGTTACAGAGAGCATATGTTGGAGACTGGGGAGCAGAAGGACTGTTTCAGAGAGCGGAGGTTGGAGACTGAGGTGAAGAAGGACTGTTGCAGAAAACAGATGTTGGAGACTGGGGTGCATAATGACCGTTGTAGAGAGCAGAGGTTGGATACTGGGGTGCAGAAGGACTGTTGCAGAGACTATAGGTTGAAGACTGAGGTGCAGAAGTCGTGTTACAGAGAGCAGAGTTTGGAGACTCGGGTGCAGAAGGACAGTTACAGAGAGCAGAGGTTTAATACAGGGTTGCAGAAGGATCTTACAGAGAGCAAAATTTGGAGACGGAGGTGCAGTTGGACTGTTACAGAAAGAAGAGGTTGGAAATTGGGGTGCAGAGGGATTGTTACAGAGACCAGAGTTTGAAGATTGCTGTATAGGAAAACTGTTACAGAGAGCCGAGTTTGGAGACTGGGTTGAAGAAGGAATGTTACAGAGAGCACAGGTTAGAGACTGAGGTTCAGAAGGATGGATATAGAAAGCAGAGTTTGGAGACTGGGTGCAGAAGGCACGTTACGGAGAGCAGAGGTTGGAGACTGAGGTACAGAAGGACTGTTACAGAGAGCAAAGTTTGGAAACTCGTGAGTAGAAGTACTGTTGCAGAGGACAAACGTTGGAGACTGGGGTGCCACAGGACACTTGCTGAAAGCAGAGTTTAAAGACTGGAGTGGAGAAGGAATGTTATAGAGAGCAGAGTTTGGAGACTGTGGTGCAGAACGACTGTTGCAGAGAGCAGAGTTTGGACACTGGGGTGCAGAAGGACTGTTGCAGAGAGCAGAGGTTGGAGACTGGAGTGTAGAAAGACTGTTGCAGAGAGCAAAGTTTGGAACCTAAGGTGCAGAAGTCCTGTTACATAGAGCGGAGGTTGCAGACTGAGGTGCTGAAAGATTGTTAAAGAGATCAGAGTTTGGATACTGGGGTGCAGAAGGACTGTTACAGAGAGCAGAGATTTGAGACTGGGGTTTAGAAAGACTGTTGCAGAGAACAAAGTTTGGAGACTGGAGTGCCGAAGGTCTGTTACAGAGAACAAAGGTTGGAGACTGGGGTGCAGAAGGACTGTTGCAGAGAGCAGAGGTTGGAGACTGTGGTGCAGAAAGATGGTTGCAGAGAACAGAGGTTGGAGACTGAGGTGCACAAGGACCGTTGAAGATAGCAGAGGTTGGAGCCTGTGGTGGAGAAGGATGTTACAGAGAGCAGAGGTTGGAGACTGAAGTGCAGAAGAACTGTTTTAGAGAGCAGACGTAGAAGAATGGGATGCATAAAAATTGTTGCAGAGAGCAGAGTTGGAGACTCGGGTGCACGACTGGTGAGAAAGCAGAGGTTAAAAACTGGGGTGCCGAAGTACCATTACAGAGAGCTGACATTGGAGACTGGGGTGCAAAAAGACTTTTACAAAGAGCACAGATTGGAGACTGGGGAGCTGAAGAACTGTTACTGAGAGTAGAGTTTGGACAATGGGGAAAAGAAGCATATTACATCAGTTACCCTTCCGTAACTGATGTGATACAGCAATCTGTATACGGGGTAAAGTTGTGAGTTCATTACACACTTGAATCAAAATGTGAAAGATGATGTATTAAGAATTGTGTAATGTTTTGATCGACCAAGAATAAAAAAAAAGAAAAAGACATATTACAGCGAGCAGAGTTTTGAGAGTGGGGTGAAGAAGGACCTTTGCAGAGAGCAGAATTTGGAGACTGGGGTGCAGAAGGGTTGTTACAGAGAACCGAGTTTGGATATTGAGGTGCAGAAGGACTGTTACAGAGAGCAAAGGATTGAGACAGGGGTGCAGAAGGAATGATACAGAAAGCAGAGTTTGGAGACTGGGGTACAGGAGGACCATTACAGAGAGAAGAGATTGGAGCCTGCAGTACAGAAAAACTGTTACAGAGAACAGAGGTTGGAGACTGGGGTGCAGAAGAACTGTTGCAGAGATTAGATGATGAAGATGGGGTTCAGTAGAACTGTAGCAGAGAGCAGACATTGGAGACTGTGGTGCAGAAGGACTGATACAGAAAGCAGTGATTGGAGACTGGGGTGCAGAAGAACCGTTACAGGGAGCAGAGTTTGGAGACTGTGGTACAGAAGGACTGTTACAGAGAGCATATTTCGGAGACGGAGTTGCAGAATGATCTTACAGAGAGCAGAGGTTGGAGACTCGGGTGCAGAAGGACTTTTGCAGAGAGCAGACGTTGAGGACTGGGGTACAGAAGAATCCATCCAGAGAGAAGAGGTTGGCAACTGGGGTGTAGAAGGACTGTTGAAGAGAGCAGAGGTTGGAGACAGAGGTGCAGAAGGGCTGCTAATGGAACAGAGTTTAGAGATTGGGATGCAGAAAGACTGTTGCAGTAAGCAGAGGTTGGAGACTGGGTTGGAGAAGAATGTTACAGAGAACAGAGTTTGTAAACTGGGGTGCGAAAAGACCGATACAGAAAGCAGAGTTTTGAGATTGCAGTACAGAAGGACTGTTACACAGAGCAGATATTGGAGACTGTGGTGCAGAAGGACTGTTGCAGAGCAGATGTTGGATACTGGGGTGCAGAAGGACTGTTGCAGAGAGCAGAGGTTGGAGACTGTGGTGCAGAAGGACTGATACAGAAATCAGATTTTGGAGACTGGGGTGCAGAAGGACCATTACAGAGAGCAGAGGTGAGAGACTGCCGTACAGAAGAACTGTTGTAGAGAACAAGGTTGAAGACTGGGGTGCATAGGGACCATTGGAGAGGGCAGACGTTGGAGACTGCAGTGCAGAAGGAATGTTACAGAGAGCAGATTGTGTAAACTGGTGTGCAGAAGAATTTTTAAGAGAGGAATGTTTGGAGACTTGGGTGAAGAACGATTGTTGCAGAGAGCAGACGTTGGAGACTGGGGTGCAGAAGGACTGTTGCAGAGAGCAGTTGTTGAAGACGGAGGTGCAGAAAAACTGTTACAGAGAGCAGTGTTTGGAGACTGGGGTGAAGAAGGACTAATACTGAGAGCTGAGTTTGGTGACTGGGGACCAGAACGATCTTACAGAGAGGAAATTTTTGAGACTTGGGTGCAGAAGGATTGTTTCAGAGAGCAGACTTTGGAGACTGGGGTTCAGAAGGATCGTTGCAGAGAGTAGATTATGAAGACTGGTGTATAAAAGGACTGTTTCAGAGAGCAGAGTTTGGAGACTAGGGTGAAGAAGGACTGTTGCAGAGAACAGTTGTTGAAGACTTAGGTGTAGAAAAACTGTTACAGAGATCAGTGTTTAGAGACTAAGGTGCAGAAGGACTGTTGCAGAGAGGAGAGTTTTGAGACTGGGTGCAGAAGGACTGTGCAGAGTGCAGTGTTTGGAGACTGGGGTGCAGAAAGACTGTTACACATAATAGAGGGTAGAGACTGTTGTACAGAAGAACTGTTAATGAGAGCAGAGTTTTTAGACAGGTGTGCAGAAGGATCTTACAGAGAGCAGATGTTGGAGACTGGGGTGCAATAGGACTGATGCAGAGAGCAGAGTTTGGAGAATGGGGTGCAGTAGGATTGTTGCAGAGAGAAGAGGTTGGATACTGAGGTGCAGAAGGCCTGTTACAAAGAGCAGAGCTTTGAGACTGGGGAGCAGATGACATGTAACACACAGCAGAGTTTGGAGACTAAGTGGCATAAGGATCTTACAGAAAGCTGAGGTTAGTGGCTGAGGTGCCGAAAGACTGTCAGAGAGAGCTGAGGTTGGAAACTGGGGTCCAGAAGGATCCTTTCACAGAGCAGAGTTTTCAGAATGAGGTTTAGAAAAACTGTTTCAGAGAGCAGATATAGGGGACTGGGGTGCAGAAGAACTGTTGCATAGAGCCGAGCTTGGAGACTTGGGTGTAGAAGGATCATTGCAGAGAACATAGGGTGCATACTAGGGTGCTGAAGGAGTTTTACAGAGCAGAATATTGAGACTGGGGTGCAGAAGGACTGTTATAGAAAGCAGAGTTTGGAGACTGGTTTTTAGAAGGATCTTACAGAGAGCAGACATTGGCGTCTGAGGTGCAGAAGGACTGTTACAGAGAGTAGATGTTGAAGACTGAGGTGCAGAAATACCATTGCAAAGAAAAGAGGTTGGAGACTGAGGTGCAGAAAGACTGTTGCAGAGTGCAGAGGTTATAGACTTGGGTGTAGGACTGTTGCAGAGAGCAGAGGTTTAAGTTTGGGGTTCCAAAAGACTGTTGCAGCTAGCAGACGTTAGAGACTGAAATTCAGAAGGACATTTACAGAGCACAGGTTGGAGATTGAGTGCAGAAGGATTGATAGAGAAAGCAGAGGTTGGAGAGTGGGGTGCAGAAGGACTTTTACAGAGAGAAGAGTTTGGAAACTGCAGTACAAAAGTACTGTTACATTGTCTGATTTTGCTGTCTCATGTCTTCCTTGAGACTCCAGATCATCTGAAGCATATATATCCTGTACTTTTTATCTGACATTCCGTCTGTTGCAGCTATTACCTCTTCTAAATTTGAGTTGACCTGCATTGCTTGTGGTCCTTTCTTTCCTTGTCTTTTCATATTGCTCACGTTTCTTTCTTCTTGGTGCAACTGTTGTGTTTTTGAAATTTACCCTCTATTTATTTATATTGCTCTTGTATAGTTGGGAAGTCTCTCTTGCATGGCGGGTACTGGCTGTGCTCCTGCTCTAATTAGGGTGGTCTGTCTACCACGCTGATCGGTCGAAGGTCTGCCCCTTCTGCAGGCATGGGTGGCTGTTTTGCTCTGACCCCACTCCAAATGTGGTAGCGTAACTACCATGCCCTGGGGTCGTTGGTCTTGATCTGGATGTGGGTGGCGGCTCTGCTGGGTCCCCACTCCAATTGGTGTGACGTGTCTACCTCGCTGGCAGGCCTCTAGGCTGGTGGGTCGCAGTTCTGCACAGCCCCCACTCCCAATGGGGGTACCTGACTACTTCTCCAACGGATTGCTGAGCCCCCTCTGGACCCGGGCGGCAAGGCTGCTCCACCCCCACTCCAGCCAGTGTGACGCGACTGCCTCGGTGTTATGTGTCCACCACATTGGCAAGCTACCTGGTCTGTCTTGCCAGTGGGCCGCTGGTCTGCCTGCCCTGCTTGCTCAGATGGCAGCTCTGCACAGCCCCTACTCCAAATGAGGTTACTTGGCTACCGCGCCATGGGTCGTTGGTCTTATAATCAGACAATGAAAGATCACATTGACAAACAAATCCAGGAAGTAAAAGATCAATTTCACAGGGTGATAGAGGTAATAAAAAACAAACAAATAAAAATCCTAGAAATGCTGGAAACAATAAACCAACTTAAAAACTCAATTGAGAATACTACGAGCAGAGTAGATCACTTAGAAGAGAGAACATCAGACAATGATGACAAAGTATTTCAACTGGAAAAGAACATAGACAGCTCAGCAAGTCTGCTAAGAAACATTGAGCAGAACATCCAAGAATTATGGGACAATATCAAAAGACCAAATTTAAGAGTCAGTGGGATACAGAAAAGCACAGAGCTCCAAACCAAAGGAATAAACAGACTATTCAGTGAAATTATTCGAGAAAACTTCCCAGACTTGAAGAATGAGACAGAATCACAAATCCTAGAAGCCTACAGGATGCCGAATGTGCAAAATTATAAGAGATCCACACCTAGACAAATTATAATTAAGATGTCCAACTTACAGAATAAGGAGAGAATTTTAAAAGCTGCAAGAGAAAAAAAGCAGATTACATTTAGAGGCAATCCAATCAGGATAACAGCTGATCTCTCAACACAGACTCTGAAAGCTAGAAGATCCTGGAATAACATATTTGAAACACTGAAAGAAAATGGGTTCCAACCAAGAATCGTGTATCAGGCGAAATTAAGCTTCACGATAGAAGATGAAATTAAAACCTTTCACGATAAACAAAAGTTAAAAGAATTTGTAGCTAGAAAATCATCTCTTCAAAAAATCCTTGGCAAAACATTACAGGAAGACAAAATGGAAAATAACATGAATACCAACAATGGGAGGTAGGACAGTAAAGGGGGGAAAGTAGTCAAAGAGGATAACAAATCAGGTTTAGTAACATCAATAAACAAATATGGCTAGAAGCACAAATCATATCTCAATAATAACCCTAAATGTTAATAGCTTGAACTCACCAATTAAGAGACACAGGCTAGTAGAATAGATAACAAAACAAGACCCAATAATATGCTGCCTACAGGAGACGCAAGTGATAGAAAAATATATTTATAGACTGAAGGTGAAAGGTTGGTAAAAACCATACCACTCATATGGAATGCGGAAACAAGCAGGAGTGTCCATACTCTTATCTAATAAAATAGATTTCAAGCCAAAGTTAATCAAAAGAAATAAAAAAGGAAACTTCATACTGCTCAAGGGAACCATACACCAACAAGACATAACAATCATAAATATATATGCCCCAAATAATGGTGCAGCTGTGTTCATCAAGTAAACTCTTCTCAAGTTCCAGAGTCTAATAGACCACCATACAATAATCATGGGAGACTTCAACACACCTCTCTCACCACTGGACAGATCTTACAAACAAAAGTTAAATAAGGAAACTATAGAACTCAATTACACAATTAACAACCTAGACTTAATTGATATATATGGACTATACCACCCAAAATCAAGTAGTTACACTTTTTTTTCTCAGCAGCACATGAAACCTTCTCAAAAATAGACCATATATTATGTCACAGGGCAACTCTTAGACAATATAAAGGGATAGAGATAATACTATGCATCTTATCTGATCATAATGGAATAAAACTGAAAATCAATGATAAAAGAAGGAAGGAAAAATCAAGCATCACTTGGAGAATGAACAATAGGTTGATGAATGATCAATGGGTTTTAGAAGACATCAAGGAGGAAATTAAAAACTTCCTAGAGTTAAATGAAAACACAGACACAACATATCGGAATCTATGGGACACATTGAAAGCAGATCTAAGAGAAAAAATTCATTGCTTGGAGTTCATTTCTCAAAAAAAAAAAAAAAGAAAACAACAAATAAATGATCTCATACTTCATCTCAAAATCTTAAAACAAAAAGAGCAAAACAACAGCAAAAGAAGTAGAAGGCAAGAAATAATTAAAATCAGAGCTGAAATAAATGAAATTGAAACAAAAGAAACAATTGAAAAAATTGACAAGACTAAAAGTTGGTTCTTTGAAAGAACAAATAAAATTGACCGACTCTTAGCCATGCTAACAAAGAGAATAAGAGAGAGAACTCAAATTACTAACATACGGGATGAAAAAGGTAATATCTCAACAGACACTTCAGAAATACAGAAGATAATCAGAAATTATTTTGAATCCTTATACTCCAATAATATAGAAGATAGTGAAGGCATAAATAAATTCCTTAAGTCTTATGATCTTCCCAGATTGAGTCAGGAGGATATACACAACCTAAAAAGACCAATAACAATAGAGGAAATAGAAGAAACCATCAAAAGATTACCAACTAAGAAAAGCCCAGGACTGGATGGGTATACAGCAGAGTTTTACAAAAGCTTTAAAGGGAAACTAACACCAATACTTTTGGGAGGGATAACTTCCAAATTCATTCTACGAGGCCAACATCAACCTGATTCCGAAACCAGACAAAGACACTTCAAAGAAAGAAAACTACAGACCAATATCTCTAATGAACCTTGACGCAAAAATCGTCAATAAAATTCTGGCGCATCGGATTCAAATACATATCAAAAAAATTATACACCATGATCAAGTAGGATTCATCCCTGGGATGCAAGGCTGGTTCAATATACGGAAATCAATAAATGTTATTCACCACATCAATAGACTTAAAAATAAGAACCATGTGATCATCTCGATAGATGCAGAAAAGCATTGGACAAAGTACAGCATCCCTTTATGTTCAAAACTCTAGAAAAATTAGGGATAACTGAAACATACCTCAACATTGTAAAAGCAATCTACGATAAGCAACAAGCCAGCATCATTCTGAATGGAGAAAAATGGAAGGAATTCCCTCTAAGATCTGGTACAAGACAGGGATGACCTCTCTCACCACTTCTGTTCAACATAGTCCTCGAAACACTGGCCAGAGCAATCAGACAGACGAAAGAAATTAAAGGCATAAAAATAGGAAAAGAAGAACTTAAATTATCACTATTTGCAGATGATATAATTCTATACCTAGCAGACCCAAAAGGATCTACAAAGAAACTATTTGAGCTAATAAATGAATTCAGCAAAGTGGCAGGATATAAGATCAACACGCATAAATCAAAGGCATTTCTGTATATCAGCGACAAATCCTCCGAAACGGAAATGAAGACAACTACTCCATTCACAATATCCCCCCAAAAATAAAATACTTGGGAATCAACCTAACAAAAGAGGTGAAAGATTTATATAATGAAAATTACAGAACCCTAAAGAAAGATATAGAAGAAGACCTTAGAAGATGGAAAAATATACCCTGCTCATGGATAGGCAGAACTAACATCATCAAAATGGCGATATTACCAAAAGTTCTCTATAAGTTCAATGCAATGCCAATCAAAATCCCAACGGCATTTCTTGTAGAAACTGATAAAAGAATTATGAAATTTATATGGAATAATAAAAGACCCAGAATAGCAAAAACAATGCTGAGCAGGAAGTGTATATCAGGCGGTATAGCGATACCAGACTTCAAACTGTACTACAGAGCAATAGTAACAAAAACAGCATGGTACTGGTACCAAAACAGGCGGGTGGACCAATGGTACAAAATAGAGGAAACAGTAACCAATCCACAAAACTACAACTATCTTATATTTGATAAAGGGGCTAAAAGCATGCAATGGAGGAAGGATAGCATCTTCAACAAATGGTGCTGGGAAAACTGGAAATCCATTTGCATCAAAATGAATCTGAATCCCTATCTCTCGCCATGCACAAAAGTTAACTCAAAATGGATCAAGGAGCTTGATATTAAATCAGAGACAAGGCATCTGATAGAAGAAAAAGTTGGTTATGATCTACATACTGTGGGATCGGGCCCCAAATTCCTAAATAGAACACCCATAGCGCAAGAGTTAACAACTAGAATCAACAAATGGGACTTATTCAAACTAAAAAGTTTTTTCTCAGCAAAAGAAACAATAAGAGAGATAAACAGGAAGCCTACATCCTGGGAGCAAATCTTTAATCCACACACTTCAGATAGAGCCCAAATAACCAGAATATACAAAGAACTCAAAAATTAGACTTCTCAGAGGAGGACATACAATCAATCAATAAGTACATGAAAAAATGCTCACTATCGCTAGCACTCAGAGAAATGCAAATCAAAAATACCCTAAGATACCATCTCACTTTAGTAAGATTGGCAGCCATTAGGAAGTCAAACAACAATAAGTGCTAGAGAGGATGCGGGGAAAAGGGCACTCTTGTTCATTGCTGGTGGGACTGCAAATTGGTGCAGCTAATTTGGAAAGCAGTATGGAGATTTCTTGGAAAGCTGGGAATGGAACCACCATTTGACCCAGCTATTCCCCTTCTCGGTCTATTCCCTAAATACCTAATAAGAGCATGCTACAGGGACACTGCTACATCGAAGTTCAGAGCAGCACAATTCACTATAGCAAGATTATTGAATCAGCCTAGATGCCCTTCAATAGATGAATGGATAAAAATAATGTGGCATTTATACACAATAGAGTATTACTCTGCATTAAAAAATGACAAAATCATAGAATTTGGAAGGAAATGGATGGCATTAGAGCAGATTATGCTAAGTGAAGCTAGTCAATCTTTAAAAAACAAATATCAAATGACCCCTTTGATATAAGGGGAGTAAATAAGGACAGGGTCGGGACGAAGAGCTTGAGAAAAAGATTTACATTAAACAGGGATGAGAGGTGGGAGTGAAAGGGAGTGAGAAGGGAAATCGTATGGAAATGGAAGGCGATCCTCAGGGTTATACAAAATGATATATAAGTGGAAAAAAGGGGTAAGACAAGATAATATAAAAGGGAGAAATGATTTACAGTAGAAGGGGTAGAGAGAGAAAAGGGGAGGGGAAGGGAGGGGAGGGGAAGATAGTAGAGAACAGGACAAAAAGCAGAATACATCAGACACTAGAAAGGCAATATGTCAATCAATGGAAGGGTAACTGATGTGATACAGCAATCTGTATGAGGGGTAAAGTTGGGAGTTCATAACCCGCTTGAATCAAACTGTGAAATATGATGTATTAAGAACTATGTAATGTTTTGAACGACCAACAATTAAAAAAAAAGTGCTGTTATAGAGAGCATAGGTTCGAGACTGGGGTGAAGAAGGACTGTTGCAGAGAGCAGAGGTTGGAGATTGGGTGCAGTAGGACAATTGCAGAGTGCAGAGGTTGCAGACTGTGCTGGAGAAGGACTGTTACAGAGAAGAGTTTGGAGATTGTGGTGCAGAAGGCCTGTTACAGACAGCACAGTTTGGAGACTGGGGTGCAGAATAAGTGTTGTAGAGAACAGAGGTTGAAGACTGGGGTGCAGAAAGATCGTTGCAGAGACCAGAGTTTGGAGACTGGGGTGCAGAAGGACTGATACAGAAAGCAGAGTTCGGAGACTGGGGTGCAGAAGGCCTGTTACAGACAGCAGAGTTTGGAGACTGGGGTGCAGAAAGATTGGTACAGAGAGCAGAGTTTGAATAATGGGTTGCAGACAGATATTAAGGAGAGCAAAATTTGGAGACTGAGGTGCAGAAGCACTGTTACAGAGAGAAGAGGTTGGAGACTGAGGTGCAGAAGGACCTTTGCAGAGAGCAGACTTTAGAGACCGAGGTGCAGAAGGATTGTTACAGAGAGCAGAGGTTGGAGACTGGGGTGCATAAGGACTGATACAGAAAGCAGAGGTTGGAGACTCAGGTGCTGAAGAACCCTTACAGAGAGCAGAGGTTAGAGACTGAGGTGCAGAAGGACTGTTGCAGAGAGCAGAGTTTGCAGACTGAGTTGCAGAAGGACTGTTACAGCAGGCAGATTTTCGAGACTGTGGTAGAAAACGACTGATACAGAAAGCAGAGGTGGGATACTGGGGTGCATAAGGACCCTTACAGAGAGCAGAGGTTAGATACTGGCATGCAGAAGAACTGTTGAGGAGAAGAGAGGTTGGAGACTGGAGTGCACAAGGATTGTTGCGGCGAGAAGATTATCGAGACTGGTGGGTAGAAGGACTGTTGCAGAGAGCAGAAGTTGTAGACTGGGGTGTAGAAGGACTGTTGAAGAGAGCAGATGTTGAAGACTTGGGTGCTAAAGGACTGTTGCAGAGACCAGAGGTTGGAGACTGGGGTGCAGAAGGACTGTTACAGAGAGCAGACTTTGGAGACTGGGGTGCAGAAGGATTGTTGCAGAGAGCAGATTTTGGAGACTGGGGTGCAGAAGGATCGTTATAGAGAGCAGAGATTGGACACTGTTGTGCAGAAGGACTTTTACAGAAAGCAAAGGTTGAAAACTGGGGTGCAGTAAGACTTTTACAGAGATCACAGGTTGGAGACTCATGTGCAGAAAATCTATTGCACAGAGCAAATTTTGGAAACTGGGTTGCAGAGGGAGTGTTGCAGAGAGCAAAGATTGGAGATTGAAATGCAAAAGGACTCTTACAGAGACCAGAGTTTTGAGACTGCTTAACAGAAGTACTTTTACAGAGAGCAGAGTTTGGATACAGGTGTGCAGAAGGATCTTACAGACAGCATAGGTTTGAGACTGGGGTGCAGGAGGACTGGTGCAGAGAGCAGAGGTTAGAGACTGGGGTGCAGAAGGATAGTTGAAGAGAGAAGAGTTTGGAGACTAGGGTCAAAAGGCCTCTTATAGACAGCATAGGTTGAGATTGGGGTGCAGAAGGCCTGTTACAGAGAGCAGTGCTTGGAGACTGGGGTGCAGAAGGATAGTTACAGAGAGCAGAGTTTAAAGAGTGGGTTGCAAAAGGATCTTACAGAGACAAAAGTTTGGAGACTGAGGTACATAAGGACTGTTACACAGAGAAGAGGTTTGAGACTGAGATGCAGCAGGATCATTCCAGAGAAAAGAGTTTTCAGACTGAGGTGCAGAAGGACTGTTACTGAGAGCAGAGTGTGGAGACTAGAGTGGAGAAGGACTGCTGAGGAAAGTAGAGGTTGGAGATTGAGGTGCAGAAGGACTGTTAGTTACAGAGAGCAGAGTTTGGAGACTGGGGTGCAGAGGGTCTGATACAGAAAGCAATGTTTGGTGACTGTGGTGCAGAAGGACTGTTGAAGAGAGCAGACTTTAGAGACTGGGGTGCAGAAGGACTATTTCACAGAGCACAGGTTGCAGACTGAGGTGCAGAAGGACTATTACAGAGAGCAGAGTTTGGAGAATGTGGTGCAGAAGGACTGTTACAGAGAGCAGAGTTTGGAGAATGTGGTGCAAAAGGACTGATACAGAAAGCAGTGGTTGGAGACTGAGGTGCAGAATGACGCTTACAGAGAATAGAGGTTAGAGACTGCGGTACAGAAGGACTCTTACAGAGAGCAGAGGTTGGAGACTGGGGTGCAGAATAACTGTTGTAGAGAACAGAGGTTAGAGGCTGAGGTGCAAAAGGACCATTGCACAAAGCAGAGGTTGGAGACTGGGTTTCCGAAGGATCTTACAGAGAGCAGAGTTTGGACACTGAGGTGCAGAAAGGCTGTTGCAGAGAGCAGAGTTTGGAGATTAGGGTGCAGAAGGACTGTTGCAGAGAGCAGAAATTGTAGTCTGAGTTTCAGAAGGACTGTTACAGAAAGCAGAGTTTAGAGACCAGGGTGCAGAAGGACTGATACAGAAAGCAGAGTTTGGAGACTGGGGTCCAAAAAAACCATTACAGAGAGAAGAATTTGGAGACTGTAGTACAGAAGGACTGTAACAGAGAGCATAGTTTGGAGACTGGGCTGCCAAAGGACTGTTGAAGAGAGTAGACGTTGGAGACTGAGGTGCAGAAGGACTTTTACAGAGAGCAGAGTATGGAGACCTGAGAGCAGAAGGACAGATAGAGAAAGCAGAGGTTGGAGAGTTGGGTGCAGAAGGACCGTAATGGAGAGAAGAGTTTGGAAACTGCAGTACAGAAGGACTGTTACAGAGAGCAGATAATGGAGACTGGGGTGGAAGGACTGTTTCAGAGAGCAGATGTTGGAGACTGGGGTTCAGAAGAACTGTTGCAGAGAGCAGAGGATTAAGACTGGAGTACAGAAGGTCTGTTGCAGATAGCAGAGTTTGAAGAGTGAGGTGCAGAAGGACTGTTACAGAAAGCAGACTTTGGAGACTGTGGTGCAGAAAGACTGATACAGAAAGCAGAGGTTGGAGACTGGGGTGCAGAAGGAACCTTACAGAGCACAGAGGTTGGACACTGCAGTACAGAGAACTGTTGTAGAGAACAAGGTTAAAGACTGGGGTGCAGAGGGACCATTGCAGAGGGCAGACGTGGGAGATTGGGGTGCAGAAGGAATGTTACAGAGTGCAGAGTTTGGAAACTGGGGTGTAGAAAAATCTTAGAGAGAGGAAAGTTTGAAATCTCTGGTGAAGAACGATAGATACAGAAAGCAGAGTTTGGAGGCCAAGGTGCAGAAGGACCATTACAGAAAATAGAGGTTGGAGACTGTGGTACAGGCGTGTGCAGAAGGACTATTACAGAGAGCAGAAGTTGGGGACTGCGGTGCAGAAGAACTGTTACAGAGAGCAGAGGTTGGAGACTGGGGTGCAGAAGGACTGTTGTAGAGAGCAGATGTAGGTGACTTGGGTGCAGAAGAGTTATTGCAGAGAGCAGAGGTTGGAGACTGTGGTGCAGAAGGACTGATACAGAAAGCAGATTTTGGAGACTGGGGTGCAGAAGGACCATTACAGAGAGCGGAGGTTAGAGCTTGCGGTACAGAAGAACTGTTGTAGAGAACAAGGTTGGAGACTGGGGTGCATAGGGACAATTGCAGAGGGCAGACGTTGGAGACTGTGGTGCAGAAGGAATGTTACAGAGAGCAGAGTGTGGAAACTGGGGTGCAGAAGAATCTTAAAGAGAGGAATGTTTGGAGACTTGGGTGCAGAACGATTGTTGCAGAGAGCACACGTTGGAGACTGGGGTGCAGAATGATCGTTGCAGAGATTAGATTATGGAGACTGTGGTATTGAAGGACTTTTCTAGAGAGCAGACGTTGGTGACTGGGGTGCAGGAGGACTGTTGCAGAGAGCAGTTGTTGAAGACTGAGGTGCAGAAAAACTGTTACAGAGAGCAGTGTTTGGAGACTGGGGTGCAGAAGGACTAATACTGAGAGCAGAGTTTGGTGATTGGGGTCCAGAACGATCTTACAGAGAGGAAATTTTTGAGACTGGGGTGCAGAAGGATTGTTTCAGAGAGCAGACTTTGGAGACTGGGGTGCAGAAGGATCGTTGCAGAGAGTAGATTATGGAGACTGGTATATAGAAGGACTGTTCTAGAGAGCAGAGTTTGGAGACTGGGGTGAAGAAAGACTGTTGCAGAGAGCAGTTGTTGAAGACGGAGGTGTAGAAAAACTGTTACAGAGATCAGTGTTTAGACACTAAGGTGCAGAAGGACTGTCACAGAGAAGAGATGTTGGAGACTGGGTGCAGAAAGACTGTTACAGAGAATAGATGTTAGAGACTGCTGTACAGAATAACTGTTAAAGAAGTAGAAGTTTGAGACAGGTGTGCAGAAGGATTTTACAGAGAGCAGAGGTTGGAGACTGGGGTGCAATAGGACTGATGCAGAGAGCAGAGGTTGGAGAATGGGGTGCAGAAAGATGGTTGCAGAGAGAAGAGGTTGGAGACTGAGGTGCAGAAAACCTGTTACACAGAGAAGAGCTTGGAGACTGGGGAGCAGAAGGCCTGTAACATAGAGCAGCGTTTGGAGACTGGGTGTCATAAGGATCTTACAGAGAGCAGAGTTTGGTGACTGAGGTGCTGAAAGACTGTCAGAGAGAGCAGAGGTTGTAGACTTTGCTCCACAAGGATCGTTGCAGAGAGCTGAGTTTTCAGAATGAGGTTTAGAAAAACTGTTGAAGAGAGCAGATGTTGGAGACTGGGGTGCAGAAGAACTGTTGCAGAGAGCAGAGTTTGGAGACTTGGGTGTAAAAGGATCTTTGCAGAGAGCAGAGCGTGGAGACTGGGGTGCAGAAGGACTGTTACAGAAAGCAGATGTTTAAAACTGAGGTGCAGAAAGACCTTTGCAAAGAGAAGAGGTTGGAGACTGACGTGCAGAAAGTCTGTTGCAGAGTGTAGAGGTTAATAAATTGGGTGTAGAAGGACTTTTTCAGAGACCAGAAGTTAGAGATTGAGTTGCCGAAAGACTGTTACAGAGAGCAAAGGTTTGAGACTTGAGTGCAGAAGGACAGATAGAGAAAGCAGAGGTTGGAGAGTGGGGTGCAGAAGGACCATTACAGAGAGAAGAGTTTGAAAACTGCAGTACCGAAGGAATGTTACAGAGAGCAGAGGTTTAAGACTGGGTTGCAGAAGTCCTGTTACAGAGAGCAGAGTTTGGAGAATGAGATGCAGAAGGACTGTTACAGAGAGCAGAATTAGGAGACTGGCGTACAGAAGGGTGTTTTAAGGGAGCAGAGTTTTCAGACTGAGGTTCAGAAGGACTGTTGCAGAGAGCAGGTGTTCGAGACTGGGGTGTAGAAGGACTAATGCAGAGAGGAGAGTTTGGAGACTGGGGTGCAGAAGGACTGTTATAGAGAGCAGAGTTTGGAGACTGGGTTGCAGGTGGACCTTTACAGAGAGCAGTGGTTTGAGACTGGGGTGCAGAAGGATTGTGCAGAGAGCAGCGGTTTCAGACTGAGGTCAAGAAGGACGGTTACAAAGAGCAGACGTTGGAAACTGAGGTGTAGAAGGACTGTTACACGTAGGAGAGTTTGGAGACTCAGGTTCAGAAGGACTGTTACAGGAAGCAGAGTTTGGAAATTGGGGTGCAGAAAGACTATTACAGAGAGCAGAGGTTGGAGACTTTGGTATAGGACTGTTACCGAGAGCAGAGGTTGGAGACTGGGGTGCAGAAGGATTCTTACATTGAGCACAGGTTGGAGATTGAGGTGCACACGGTTAGATACAGAGAACAGAGGTTAGAGACTGGGGTTAGGACAGATTGATACAGAAAGCAGATGTTGGAGACTGGGGTGTAGAAGGACCCTTACAAAGAGCACAGGTTAACGACTGCGGTACAGAAGGACTTTTAGAGAGAGCAGATCTTGGAGTCTGGGGAGCAGAAGTACTGTTTCAGAAGACAGAGGTTAAAGCCTGGGGTGGAGAAATAATGTTACAAAGAGCAGAGTCTGGAAACTGGAGTGCAGAAGGATATTACAGAGAGCAGAGGTTGGAGACTGTGGTGCAGAAGGACTGTTGCAGAGAGTAGACGTTGGAGACAGGGGTCCAGAAGGATCGTTGCAGAGAGCAGAGTTTTGGAGCCTGGGGTGGAGAAGTACTGTTGCAGAGAGCAGACATTGGAGACTGGGGTAAAGAAGGACTGTTACAGAGAGCAGAGTTTATGACTGGGGTGAAGAAGGACATTTACAAAGAGCAGAGGTTGGAGACGGGGGTTCAGATGGATCTTAAAGAGAGAAGAGTTTGAAGACTGGGGTGCAAAGGACTGTTGCAGAGAGCAGATGTTGAAGACTAAGGTGGAGAAGAATCATTGAAGAGAGAAGTGGTTGGAGACTGGAGTGCAGAAGTCCTGTTACAGAGAGCAGAGTTTAAAGACTTGTACAGAACGACTTTTACAGAGTGCAGAGTTTAAAGACTGGGTTCCAGAAGGGTCTTACAGAGAGCAGAGTTTGGAGACTGAGGTGATGAAGGACTGTTACAGAGAGCAGAGGGAGGAGACTGGGGTGCAGAAGGGTCGTTGCAGAGAGCAGAGTTTTCAGACTGAGGTGCAGAAGTGCTGCAGAGAGCAGATGTTGAAGACTGGGCTGCAGAAGGACTGTTGCAGAGTGCAGATGTTGGTAACTAGGGTGCAGAAGGACTCTTTTAGAGAGCAGAGGATGGAGACTGGGGTGCACAGGACTGTTGCAGAGAGCAGAGTTTGGAGACTGAGGTGTGGAAGGCCTGTAAGAGAGAGCAGAGTTTGGAGACTAAGATGCAGAAGGACTGTTACAGAGAGAAGAAGTTTTATACAGGGGTGCAGAAGGATCTTACAGAGAGCAGAATTTAAAGACTGAGGTGCAGAAACCCTTTTGCAGAGATCAGAGGTTAAAGACTGGGGTGCACTAGAATCATTGCAGAGAAAAAAGTTGGAGACTGGGGTGCAGAAGGATCGTTGCAGAGAGCAGATTTTGGAGACTGCGGTGCCGAGGCCTGCTACAGAGAATAGAGTTTGGAGACTGGCCTGCAGAAGGCCTGTTACAGAGAGGAGGGGTGGGAGACTGAGATGCAGATGTCCTGTTACATAGAGTAGAGGATGGAGACTGGGGTGCTGAAGGATCGTGCAGAGAGCAGATGTTTCAGGCTGAGGTGCAGAAGGACTGTTGTAGAGATAAGAGGTTGGAGACTGGGGTGCAGTAGGATCATTACAGAGAGCAGAGTTTGGAGACTGGGGTGCAGAAGGATTGTTGCAGAGAGCAGAGTTGGAGACTGGCGTGCAGAAGTCCTGTTACAGAGAGGAGTTTGGAGACTGGGGTGCAGAATGACTGTTAGAGAGATCAGTGTTTGGAGATTGGGTTGCTGAAGGATGTTACAGAGAGCAGAGGTTGGAGACTGAGGTGCAGGTGGACTGTTACAGAAAGCAGTGGTTTTATACTGGCATGCAGAAGGATCATGCAGATAAGCAGAGGTTTCAGACTGAGGTGCAGAAGGACTGTTACAGAGAGCGGAGGTTGGAGACTGAGGTGTAGAAGGACTGTTACAAAGAGGACAGTTAGGAGAATAAGATGCAGAAGGACTGTTGCAGGAAGCAGAGAAATTGGGGTGCAGAAAGACCGTTACAAAGAGCAGAGGTTGGAGACTGCGGTATAGGATTGTTACAGAGAGCAGAGGTTTAAGACTGAGGTGCAGAAGGACTCTTACATAGAACAGAGGATGGAGACTTAGGTGCAGAAGGATAGATACAGAGAACAGAGGTTGGAGTCTGGGGTTCAGACAGACTGTTACAGAAAGCATAGGTTGGAGACTGGGATTTAGAAGCACCATTACAAAGAGCAGAGGTTGGAGACTGTGGTACAGAAGGACTGTTACAGAGAGCAGATTTCGGAGTCTTGAGAGAAGAGGACTGTTGCTGAGGACAGAGTTTGTAGACTGTGGTGGAGAAGGAATGTTACAGAGAGCAGAGTTTGAAACTGGAGTGCAGAAGGAAATTACAGAGAGCAGTGGTTGGAGACTGTCGTGCAGAAGGACTGTTACAGAGTGCACACGTTGGAGACTGGGGTCCAGAAGGATCCTTGCAGAGAGCTGAGTTTTGAGACTGGTGTTTAAAAGGACTGTTGCAGAGAGCAGATGTTGGAGAGGGGGTGCAGAAAGACTGTTGCCGAGAGCAGATTTTAGAAACTGGGTTGCAGAAGGACTGTTGCACAGAGCAGAGGTAGGATAGTGAGTTGCAGTAGGACTGTTTCAGAAAGCAGAAGTTGGATACGCAGGGCAGAAGTACCCTTACAGAGAGCCGAGGTTGGAGACTGCGGTTTAGGTGGATTTAACAGAGAGCAGAGTTTGGAAACTGGGTTTCTAAAGGACTGTAACAGAGTGCAGACTTAAAAGACTGAGTTGCAGAAGTATCTTACAGAGAGCAGAGTTGAGAGACTGAGGTCCAGAAGGACAGTTACAGAGAGCAGAGGTAGGAGACTGGGATTCAGAAGGGTCGTTGCAGAGAGCAGAGTTTTCAGTCTGAGGTGCAGAAGAACTGCTGCAGAGAGCAGATGTTGGAGACTGTGGTGCAGAAGGCCTGTTACAGAGAGGAGAGGTTGCAGACTGGGGTGCAGAAGGACTGTTATAGAGAGCAGAGTTTGGAGACTGGGTTGCTGAAGAATCTTACTGACACCAGAGTTTGGAGACTGAGGTGAAGGTGGACTGTTACAGAGAGGAGTGATTGGAGACTGCGGTGCAGAACGATCGTGCAGAGACCAGAGTTGTCAGACTGAGGTGCAGAAGGACTGTTACAGAGAGCAGAGGTTAGAGACTGAGGTGTAGAAGGTCTGTTACAGAGAGCAGAGTTTGGAGACTAACTTGCAGAAGGACTGTTACAGAAAGCAGATGTTGGAAATTGGGGTGCAGAAGGACCGTTACTGAGACCAGAGTTTGGAGACTGCGGTATAGAAAAACTGTTACAGAGAGCATAGGTTGGAGACTTAGGTGCAAAACAATAGATAAAGAGAGCAGTGTTTTGAGACTGAGGTTCAGAAGGACTGATAAAGAAAGCAGAGTTTGGAGACTGGGATGCAGAAGGCCCGTTATGGAGAGCAGAGTTTGAGGACTGCGGTACAGAAGGACTGTTAAAGAGAGCAGATGTCGGTGACTGGGGAGCAGAAGGACTGTTGCAGAGGACAGAGGTTGGAGACTGGGGTGCCGCAGGACACTTAAAGAAAGCAGAGGTAAAAGACTGGGGTGGAGAAGGAATGTTACAGAGAGCAGAGTTTGGAAAGTGGAGTGCAAAGGATCATTGCAGAGAGCAAACTGTGGAGACTGGGGTGCAGAAGGCCTGTTGCAGAGAGCAGAGGTTGGAGACTTGGGTGCAAAAGAACTGTTGCAGAGAGCAGAGGTTGGAGATTGGAGTGCAGAAGGACTTTTGCAGAGAGCAGAGGTTGGAGACTGAGGTGCAGAACGACTGTTACAGAGAGAAGTGTTTGGAGACTGGGGTTCTGAAGAACTGGTACAGGGAGGAGAGTTTGGACGTTGGGGTGCAGAAGGACTGTTATAGAGAGCATAGTTTAGAGACTGGGTTGCTGAAGAATCTTACAGAGAGCAGAGGTTGGGGACTGAGGTTCAGGTGGACTTTTAAAGAGAGCAGTGGTTTGAGACTGGATTGCAGAAGGATCGTGCAGAGAGCAGAGTTTTCAGACTGGGGTGCAGAAGGACTGTTACAGAGAGCTTAGGTTGGAGGCTGAGGTGTAGAAGGACTGTTACAGAGAGCAGGGTTTGGAGACTCAGGTGCAGAAGGACTGTTACAGGAAGTAAAGTTTGGAAATTGGGGTGAAGAAGGACCGTTACAGAGAGCAGAGTACGCAGACTGCAGTATAGGACTGTTACCAAGAGCAGAGGTTTGAGACTTGGGTGCAGAAGAACTCTTACATAGAGCATAGGTTGGAGACCGAGGTGCAGAAGAATAGATACAGAGAACAGAGGTTGGAGACTGGGGATCAGACAAACTGTTATAGAAAGCATCACTTGGAAACTGGAGTGAAGAAGGACCGTTACAAAGAGCAGAATTTGGAGACTCCGGTACAGAAGGACTGTTACTGAGAGCAAATCTCAGAGTCTGGGGAGCAAAAAACTGTTGCAGAGGAAAAAGGTTAGATACTGAGGTTGAGAAGAAATGTTACAGAAAACAGAGTTTGGAAACTGGAATGCAAAAGGATCTCAAAGAGAGCAGAGGTTGGAGACTGTGGTGCAGAAGGACTGTTGCAGAGAGCAGACATTGGAGACTGGGGTCCAGAAGGATCGTTGCAGAGAGCAGAGTTTGGAGACTGGGGTTCAGTAGGACTGTTGCAGAAAGCAGATGTTGGAGACTGGGGTTCAGATAAATCTTACAGAGAGCAGAGTTCGGAGAGTAGGTTGAAAAGGACTGTTGCAGAGAGCAGATGTTTGAGACTGGGGTGGAGAAGAATCGTTGCAGAGAGAAGAGGTTAGAAACTGGAGTGCAGAAGGCCTGTTACAGAGAGCACAGGTTGGAGACTGTTGTGCAGAAGGACTGTTTCAGAGTGCAGAGTTTAAAGACTGGGTTGCAGTAGGATCTTACAGAGAGCACAGTTTGGAGACTGAGGTGCAGAAGGACTGTTAAAGAGAGCAGAGGTAGGAGACTGGGGTGCAGAAGGGTTGTTGCAGAGAGCAGAGCTTTCAGGCTGAGATGCAGAAGAGCTGTTGCAGAGAGCAGATGTTGGAGACTGGGGTTCAGAAGGACTGTTGCAGAGAGCAAATGTTGGTAACTTGGGTGCAGAAGGACTGTTGTAGAGAGCAGAGGTTGGAGAATGTGCTGCAGAAGGACGGTTGCAGAGAGCAGAGGTTAGAGACTGAGGTGTGGAAGTCCTGTTAAGGATAGCAGAGGTTGAAGACTTGGATGCAGAAGGACTGTTACAGAGAGCAGAGGTTGGATACAGGGGTTCAGAAAGATCTTACAGAGAGCAGAATTTGGAGACTGTAGTGCAGAAGGACTGTTGCAGAGATCAGAGGTTGGAGACTAGGGTGCACTAAAATCATTGCAGAGAGCAGAGGTTGGAGACTGGAGTGCAGAAGGATCGTTACAGAGAGCAGATTTTAGAGACTGGGGTGCAGAAGGCCTGCCACAGAGAGAAGACTTTGGAGACTGGTGTGCAGAAGGCCTGTTACAGAGAGGAGACGTTGGAGACTGAGGTGCAGTTGGACTGTTACAGAGATCAATGTTTTGAAAGTGGAGTGCAGAAGGATCGTGTAGAGAGCAGAGGTATCAGACTGAGGTGCAGAATGACTGTTACAGAAAGTAGAGGTTGGAAATTGGGGTTCAGAAGGACCGTTACAGAGACCAGAGTTTGGAGATTGCGCTATAGAAAAATTGTTTCAGAGAGCAGAGGTTGGAGTTGGGGTGCAGAAGGAATGTTATAGAGAGCACAGGTTGGAGACTGAGGTGCGGTTGGATAGACACAGAGAGCAGAGATTTGATACTTAGGTGCAGAAGGACTGATACAGAAAGCAGTATTTGGAGACTGGGGTGCAGAAGGCCCATTATGAAGAGCAGTTGCTGGAGACTGCGGTACAGAAGGACTGTTACAGAGAGCAGATATTGGAGACTGGGGAGCGGAAGGACTGTTGCAGAGGACAGAGTATGGAGACTGGGGTGCCGCAGGACACTTGCACAAAGCAGAGGATAAACACTGGGGAGGAGAAGAAATGTTACAAAGAACAGAATTTGAAAGCTAGAGTACAGAAGGATCTTACAGAGACCTAAGTTTGGAGACTGTGGTGCAGAAGGACTGTTGCAGAGAGCAGAGATTGAAGACTGAGGAACAGAAGTCCTGTTACATAGAGTAGAGGTTGGAGACTGGGGTGCAGAAGGAGTGTTGCAGAGAGCAGAGGTTGGAGACTAGAGTGCAAAAGGACTGTTGCAGAGAGCAGAGTTTGGAGACTGGGGTGCTGAAAGACTGGTACAGAGAGGAGAGTTTGGAGACTGCGGTGCAGAAGCACTGTTATAGAGAGCAGAGTTTGGAGACTGGGTTGCTGAAGGATATTACAGAGAGCAGAGGTTGGAGATTAAGGTGCAGGTGGACTGTTACGGAGTGCAGTGGTTTGAGACTGTGTTGCAGAAGTATCGTGCAGATAGCAGAGGTTTCAGACTGAAGTTCAGAAGGACTGTTACAAAGAGCAGAGGTTGGAGACTGAGGTGTAGAAGGACTGTTACAGAAAGGTGTGTTTGGAGACTCAGGTGCAGAAGGATTGTAACAGGTAACAGAGTTTGGAAATTGGGGTGGAGAAGGACCGTTACAGAGAGCAGAGGTGCAGAAGGACTGTTAAAGAGAGCACAGGTTGGAGACTGGGGTGCAGAAGGAGTGTTGCAGAGAGAAGAGGTCGGAGACTGTGGTGCAGAAGGACTAATATAGAAAGCAGAGGTTGGAGACTGGGGTGGAGAAGGACCCTTACAGAGAGCAGAGTTTGGAGACTGGGGTGCAGAAGGACTGTTACAGAGAGCAGAGTTTGGAAACGGGGTGGAGAAAAATCGTTACAGAGAGAAGAGGTTGGGGATGTGGTGAAGAAGGCCTGTTAAAGAAAGCAGAGGTTAGAGACTGAGGTGCAGAAGGACTGTTGCAGAAAGCAGAGGTTTTAGACTGAGGTGTAGAAGGACTGTAACAGAGAGCAGAGGTTGGAGACTGGGGTGCAGAATGACTGATACAAAAAGCACAGTTTGGAGACTGGTGTGCACAATGACAGTTACAGAGAGCAAAGGTTTGAGACAGCAGTACAGAAGAACTGCTACAGAGAGCAGAGTTTGGAGACTGGGGTGGAGAAGGACTGTTACAGAGAGCATATATTGGAGACTGGGGAGCAGAAGGACTGTTTCAGAGAGCGGAGGTTGGAGACTGAGGTGAAGAAGGACTGTTGCAGAAAACAGATGTTGGAGACTGGGGTGCATAATGACCGTTGCAGAGAGCAGAGGTTGGAGACTGAGGTGCAGAAGGACTGTTGTAGAGAGCAGAGTTTTGATACTGGGGTGCAGAAGGACTGTTGCAGAGACTATAGGTTGGAGACTGAGGTGCAGAAGTCGTGTTACAGAGAGCAGAGTTTGGAGACTCGGGTGCAGAAGGACAGTTACAGAGAGCAGAGGTTAAATACAGGGTTGCAGAAGGATCTTACAGAGAGCAGAATTTGGAGACGGAGGTGCAGTTGGACTGTTACAGAAAGAAGAGGTTGGAAATTGGGGTGCAGAAGGATTGTTACAGAGACCAGAGTTTGAAGATTGTGGTATAGAAAAACTGTTACAGAGAGCCGAGGTTGGAGACTGGGGTGCAGAAGGAATGTTACAGAGAGCACAGGTTAGAGACTCAGGTGCAGAAGGATAGATACGGAGAGCACAGGTTTGAGACTGGGGTTCAGAAGGACTGATATAGAAAGCAGAGTTCGGAGACTGATGTGCAGAAGGCACGTTACGAAGAGCAGAGGTTGGAGACTGAGGTACAGAAGGACTGTTACAGAGAGCAATAGTTGGATACTCGGGAGTAGAATGACTGTTGCAGAGGACAGATGTTGGAGACTGGGGTGCCGCAGGACACTTGCTGAAAGGAGTGGATAAATTCTGGAGTGGAGAAGGAATGTTACAGAGAGCAGAGTTTGAAAACTGGAGTTCAGAAGGATCTTACAGATAGCAGAGTTTGGAGACTGTGGTGCAGAAGGACAGTTGCAGAGAGCAGAGATTGGACACTGGGGTGCAGAAGGACTGTTGCAGAGAGCAGAGGTTTGAGACTGGAGTGCAGAAGGACTGTTGCAGAGAGCAAAGTTTGGAACCTGAGGTGCAGAAGTTCTGTTACATAAAGCAGAGGTTTGAGACTGAGGTGCAGAAGGATTGTTACAGAGAGCAGAGTTTGGATACTGGGGTGCAGAAGGACTGTTACAGAGAGCAGAGTTTTGAGACTGGGGTGCACAAAGACTGTTGCAGAGAACAAAGGTTGGAGACTGGGGTGCAGAAGGACTGTTGCAGAGAGCAGAGCTTGGAGACTGTGATGCAGAAGAACACTTAGATGGAGCAGAAGTTGGAGATTCGGGTGCAGAAGAACTGTTATAGAGAGCAGTATTTGAAGACTGGGTTGCAGAAGGATCTTACAAAGAGGAGAGGTTGGAGACTGAGGTGCAGGTGGAGTGTTACAGAGAGAAGTGTTTGGAGACTGAGGTGCAGAAAGATTGTTACAGAAAGCAGAGGTTGGATACTGAGTTTAAGAAGGACTTTTACAGAGAGCAGAGTTTGGAAATTTGGGTGCAGAAGGACCGTTACAGAGAGCAGACGTTGGAGACTGTGGTATAGAACTGTTACCGAGAAAAGAGGTTGGAGACTGGGGTGCAGAAGGAGTCTTACATAGAGCACAGGTTGGAGACTGAGGTGCAGAAGGATAGATACAGAGAACAAAGGTTGGAGATTGGGGTTCGGACAGATTGATACAGAAAGCAGAGTTTGGAGACTGGGGTGTAGAAGGACCCTTACAAAGAGCAGAGGTTGAAGACTGCGGTACAGATGGACTGTTACAGAGAGCAGATCTTGGAGACTGGAGAGCAGAAGGAGTTTTGCAGAGGATCGTGGTATGAGACTGGGGTTAAGAAAGAATGTTACAGAGAGCAGAGTTTGGAAACTGGAGTGCAGAAGGATCTTACAGAGAGAGAGGTTGGAGTCTGTGGTGCAGAAAGACTGTTGCAGAGAGCAGACATTGGAGACAGGGGTCCAGAAAAATCGTTGCAGAGAGCAGAGTTTGGAGACTGGGGTGCAGAAGGACTGTTGCAGAAATCAGATGATGGAGACTGGGGTGCAGAAGGACTGTTGCAGAGAGCAGATTTTAGATACTGGGATACAGAAGGACTGTTACACAGAGCAGAGTTTAGAGACTGAGGTGCAGAAGGACTGTTACAGAGAGCAGAGTTAGGAGACTGGGGTGCAGAAAGAATGTTACAGAGAGCAGAAGTTTGAGACTGGCGTTCAGATGGATGTGACAGAGAGCAGAGTTTGGAGACTGGGGTGCAAAAAGACTGTTGCAGAGAGCAGATGTTGGAGACTGAAGTGGAGAAGAATGTTGCAGAGAGAAGAGGTTGGAGACTGGGTTGGAGAAGGCCTGTTAATGAGACCAGAGTTTAAAGACTGGGTTTCAGAAGAATCTTACAGAGAGCAGAATTTGGAGACTGAGTTGCAGAAGGACTGTTAGAGAGAGCAGATGTAGGAGGCTGGGGTGCAGAAGGGTTGTTGCAGAGAGCAGAGTTTTAAGACTGACGTGCAGAAGAACTGTTGCAGAGAGCAGATGTTGAAGACTGCGGTGCAGTAGGACTGTTTCAGAGAGCAGATATTTGTAACTGGGTTGCAGAAGGACTGTTATAGAGAGAAAAGTTGAGGGACTGGGGTGCAGAACGACTGTTGTAGAGAGCAGATGTTGGAGAATGAGGTGCGGAAGTTCTGTTACAGAGAGAAGAGTTTGGAAACTCAGGTGCAGAAGGACTATTAAAGAGTCCAGAGGTTTGATACAGGGGTGCAAAAGGATCTTACAGAGAGCAGAATTTGGACATTGAGGTGCAGAAGGACTGTTGCAGAGACCAGAGGTTGGAGACTAGGGTGCAGTAGGATCATTGCAAAGAGCAGAGTTTGGAGACTGGGGTGCTGAAGAATTGTTGCAGAGAGCAGAGGTTGGAGACTGTGGTGCAGAAGGCCTGCTACAGAGAGCAGAGTTTGGAGACTGGGGTGCAGAAGGCCTGTAAGAGAGAGGAGGGTTTGGAGACTGTGTTGCACAAAGACTGTTATAGAGAGCAGAGTTTGGATACTGGGTTGCTGAAGGATCTTACAGAAAGCAGAGGTTGGAGACTGATGTTCAGGTGGACTGTTACAGAGAGCAGTGTTTGGATACTGGGGTGCAGAATGATCGTGCAGAGAACAGAGGTGTCAGACTGAGGTGCAGAAGTACTGTTACAGAGAGCAAAGGTTGGAGACTGAGGTATAGATGGACTGTTACAGAGAGCAGAGTTTGAACACTGAGGTGCAGAAGGACTGTTACAGAAATCAGAGGTTGGAAATTGGGGTGCAGAAAGACCGTTATAGAGACCAGAGTTAGGAGACTGTGGTATAGAAAAATTCTTACAGAAAACAGAGGTTAGAGACTGGGGTGCAGATGGAATGTTACAGAGAGCACAGTTTGGAGACTGAGGTGCAGAAGGATAGATACAGAGAGCAGAGTTTTGAGACTGGGGTTCAGAATGACTGATAAAGAAAGCAGATTTTGGAGATTTGGGTGCAGAAGGACCATTTCAGAGAGTAAAGGTTTGAGACTGCGGTACAGAAGGACTGTTACAGAGAGCAAAGGTTCTATACTGGTGTTCAGATGGACTGTTACAGAGGACAGAGGTTGGAGACTGGGGTGCCCACCCTCGCAGAAAGCAGAGGTTGGAGACTGCGATGGAGAAGAAATGTTTGAGAGAGCAGATTTTGTAAACTGGAGTGCAGAAAGAACTTACAGAGAGCAGAGTTTGGAGACTGTGGTGCAGAAGGACTGTTGCAGAGAGTAGAGGTTGGAGACTAGGGTTCGGAAGTATCGTTGCAGAGAGCAGAGTTTGGAGACTGGGGTGCAGAAGGACTGTTGCAGAGAGCAGAGGTTGGAGATTGGGTGCAGAAAGACTGTTGAAGAGAGCAGAGGATGGAGACTGAAGTGCAGAAGGATTATTGCAGAGGGTAGAGTTTGGAGACTTGGGTGCAGAAGGACTGTTATAGGAAGCACAGTTTGGAAATTGGGATGCAGAAAGACCGTTAAAGAGAGCAGAGTTTGGAGACTGCGGTATAAGACTGTTACTGAGAGAAGAGGTTGGAGACTGGGGTGCAGAAGGACTCTTACATAGAGCACAGGTTGGAGACTGAGGTGCAGGAGGATAGATACAGAGAACAGAGTTTGTAGACTGGGGTTCTGAAAGACTGATACAGAAAGCAGAGGTTGGAGACTGGGGTGTAGAAGAACCGTTACAAAGAGCAGAGGTTGGAGACTGCGTTACAGAAGGACTGTTACAGAGAATAGATCTCGGAGACTGGGGAGCAGAAGGACTGTTGCAGAAGACAGAGGTTTGAGACTCCGGTGGAGAAGGAATGTTACAGAGAGCAGAGTTTGGAAACTAGAGCGCAGAAGTTTCTTACAAAGAGAAGAGGTTGGAGACTGTGTTACAGAAGGACTGTTACAGAGAGTAGATCTCGGAGACTGGGGAGCAGAAGGACTGTTGCAGAAGACAGAGGTTTGAGACTCCGGTGGAGAAGGAATGTTACAGAGAGCAGAGTTTGGAAACTAGAGTGCAGAAGGATCTTACAAAGAGAAGAGGTTGGAGAGTGTGTTGCAGAAGGACTGTTGTTGAGAGCAGACGTTGGAGACTGGGGTCCAGAAGGATCGTTTCAGAGAGCACAGTTTTGAGACTGTGGTGCAGAAGGACTGTTACAGAGAGCAGGTGTTGGAACCTGGGGTGCAGAAGGTCTGTGGCAGAGAGCAGATTTTAGAGACTGGGGTGCAGAAGGATTTACACAGAGCAGAGGTTGGAGACTGAGGTGCAGAAGTACTGTTACAGAGAGCAGTGTTTGGAGACTGGGGTGCAGAGGACTGTTACAGAGAGCAGAGTTTGGAGCCTGGGTTTCAGATGGATCTTACAGAGAGAAGAGTTTTGAGATTGGGGTCCAAAAGGACTGTTGCAGAGAGAAGATTCTGGAGACTGGGGTGGAGAAGAATTGTTGCAGAGAGAAGAGGTTGGAGACTGGGGTGCAGAAGGCCTATCACAGAGAGCAGAGTTTAGAGACTGCGTAGCAGAAGTCATGTTACAGAGAGAAGACTTTGGAGACTGTTGTGAAGAAGGACTGGTACAGAGTGCAGAGTTTAAAGACTGGGTTTTAGAAGGATCTTACGAAGAGCAGAGTTGGGAGAATGATGTGCAGAAGGACTGTTACAGAGAGCAGAAGTAGGAGACTCTGGTGCAGAAAGGTCCTTGCAGTGAGCTGACTTTTCAGAGTGAGGTGCAAAAGGACTGTTGCAGAGAGCAGATAATCGACACTGGAATGTAGGAGGACTGTTGCAGAGAGCAGAGGTTGGAGACTTTGTTGAAGAAGGATCGTTGCTGAGAGCAGAGGTTGGAGACCGGTTGGCAGAAGCAATGTTACAGAGAGCAGAGTTTTAAACTGGGTTGCAGAAGGATCTTACAGAGAGCAGACGTTGCAGACAGTGTTGTAGAAGGATTGTTACAGAGAGCAGAGCTTGGAGACTGTGGTCCAGAAGGACTCTTGCAGAGAGCAGACGTTGGAGACTGGGGTTAACAAAGATCGTTGCAGAAAGCAGAATTGGAGACAGGGGTGTAGAAGGACTGTTGCAGAGAGCAGATGTTGGAGACTGGGGTGCAGACGGACTGTTGCAGAGAGCAGAGGTTGGAGAATGAGGTGCAGAAAAACTGTTACAGAGAGCAGAGGTGGGAGACTGGGGTGCAGAAGGACTGTTACAGAGAGCAGAGTTTGGAGACTGGGGTTCAGATGGATGTTACAGAGAGCAGATTTTGGAGACTGTGGTGCAAGGGGACTGTTGCAGAGAGCAGAGGTTGGAGACTGGTGTGAAAAATAATCCTTGCAGAGAGAAATGTTTGGAGACTGGGGTGCAGAAGTCCTGTTACAGAGAGTAGTTGTTGGAGACTGGGTTGCAGAAGTCCTGTTGCAGAGAGCAGAGGTTGGAGACTGTTGTGTAGAAGGACGAATACCGAGTGCAGAGTTGGGGTCTTACAGAGAGCAGAGTTGGGAGACTGAGGTGCAGAAAGTTTGTTGCTTACAGAAAGTTTTATTACTGAAGTGCAGAATGACTGTTGCAGAGAGCAGATATTGGAGACTGGGGTGCAGAAGGAGTGTTTCAGAGAGCAGACATTGGACTGGGGTTAAGAAGGATCGTTTCAGAGAGCAGAGTTTGGAGACTGGTGTGCAGAAGGATTGTTAAAGAGAGTAGAGTTTGGAGACTGGGTTTTAGAAGGATTCTACAGAGAGCACAGTTTTGAGACTGAGGTGCAGAAGGACTGTTACAGAGAGCAGAGGGAGGAGACTT
Source organism: Ictidomys tridecemlineatus (assembly GCF_052094955.1). Lineage (NCBI taxonomy): Eukaryota > Metazoa > Chordata > Mammalia > Rodentia > Sciuridae > Ictidomys > Ictidomys tridecemlineatus. The sequence goes on from NW_027522436.1 coordinate 125,653, forward strand.
GGGTGCAGAGGGTCGTTGCAGAGAGCAGAGTTTTCAGACTGAGGTGCAGAATGACTGTTGAAGAGAACAGATGTTGAAGACTGGGGTGCAGAAGGTCTGTTGCAGAGAGCATATGTTGGTAACTAGGGTGAAGAAGGACTGTTGTAGATAGCAGAGTTCGGAGGCTGGGGTGCAGAAAGACTTTGCAGAGAACAGAGTTTGCAGAATTCGGTGCGGAAGTCCTGCTACAGAGAGCAGACGTTAAAGTCTCTGGTGCAGAAGGACTGTTACAGAGAGCAGAGGTTGGATACAGGGGTGCAGAAGAATCTTACAGAGAGCAGAAGCTGGAGACTGAGGTGCAGAAGGACTGTTACAGAGAGCACATTTTGAAGACATGGGTGTAGAAGAAATGTTGCAGAGAGCAAATGTTTGATCCTGGGGTGCAGAAGCCTGTTACAGAGAGCAGAGTATGTAGACTGAGTTGAAGAAGAATCGTTGCAGAGAACATAGGTGGAGAATGGGCTGCAGAAGTATCGTTATAGAGAGCAGAGGTGGGAGACTGGTGTTCAAAAGGACTGTTACAGAGAGCACAAGTTGGAGACTGGGGTGCAGAAGGAATGTTTCAGAACGCAGAAGTTGGAGACTGGGGTGCAGAAGGACTGTTACAGAGAGCAGAATTTGGAGACTGAGATGCAGAAAGACTGTTACATAGAGAAGACGCTGGAGACTGCGGTGAAGAATTATGATACAGAAAGCTGAGGTGGAAGACTGGGGTGCAGAAGGACCATTACAGAGAGCAGAGGTTGGAGACTGGGGTGCACAAGGACTGTTTCAGAGAGCAGAGTTTGGATACTGGGCTTCAGAAGGCCTGCTACAGAGAGCAGAGGTTGGAGACTGGGTTGCAGGACAGTTATAGAGAGCAGAGTTTTGAGGCTGGGTTGCAGAAGGATTTTAGAGGGCAGGAGTTTGGGACTGAGGTGTAAGAGGACTGTTAAAGAGAGCAGTGGTTGAAGACTTGGGTGAAGGAGGATCATGCAGAGAGCAGAGGTTTCAGACTGAGGTGCAGAAATACTGTTACAGAGAGCCGACATTGGAGACTGAGGTTCAGAAGGACAGTTACAGAGAGCAGAGTTTGGTGACTGAGGTGCAGAAGGAGTGTTACAGAAAGCAGAGGTTAGAAATCGTGGTGCAGAGGGACCATTACAGAGAGCAGAGTTTGGAGACTGCGGTTCAGAAGGCCTGTTACGGAGAGCAGAGTGTGAAGAAGGGCCCTAGAATGACTGTTACAGATCACAGAGTTTGGAGACTGGGTTGAAGAAGGATCTAACAGAGAGCAGATGTTGGGGACCCAGGTGCAGAAGGACTGTTACAGAGAGTAGAGGTTGGAGACTGAGGTACAAAAGGATCATAGCAGAGAACAGCGTTTTAAGACTGAGGTGCAGAAGGACTGTTGCAGAGAGCAGATGTTGAAGTCTGGGGTGCAAAAGGTGTGTTGCAGAGAGCAGATGTTGGTAACTAGGGTGCAGAAGGACTTTACAGAGTGCAGAGTTTAAAGACTAGATTGCAGAAGGATCAAACAGAGAGCACAGTTGGGAGACTGATGTGCAGAAGGACTGTTACAGAGAGCAGAGGGAGGAGACTTGGGTGCAGAAGGGTCGTTGCAGAGAGCAGAGTTTTCAGACTGAGGTGCAGAATGACTGTTGAAGAGAGCAGATGTTGAAGACTGGGGTGCAAAAGGTCTGTTGCAGAGAGCAGATGTTGGTAACTAGGGTGCAGAAGGACTGTTGTAGATAGCAGAGGTTGGAGACTGGGGTGCAGAAGGACTGTTGCAGAGAGCAGAGGTTGGAGAGTGGGGTGTAGAAGGCTTCTTATAGAGAACAGACTTTGGAGACTGGGGTGCAAAAGGCCTGTTACACAGAGGAGAGTTGGGAGAAGGTGTGCAGAATGACTGTTAGAGAGTGCAGAGTTGGGAGACTGGGTTGCAGAACGATCTTACAGAGAGCAGATGTTAGAGACTGAGGTGTAGAATGATCATTGCAGAGAGATGAGTTTGGAGACTGGGGTTTAGAAGGCCTGTTAAAGAGAGCAGACTTTGGAGACTGGGGTGCAGAAGGACTGTTATAGAGAGCAGAGTTAGGAGACTGGGTGGCAAAAGGATCTTACAGAGAGCAGAGTTCGAAGACTGAGGTGAAGGAGGACTGTTACAGAGAGCAGTGGTTGGAGACTGGGGTTCAGAAGGATCCTGCAGAGAGAAGAGGTCTCAGACTGAGGTGTAGATCGAGTGTTACAGAGAGAAGAGGTTGGAGACTGAGGTGCAGAAGGACTGTTACAGGGACCAAATTTTGGAGACTGTGTTGCAGAAGGATCTTATATAGAGCAGACTTTGGAGACTGAGGTGAAGAAGGACTGTTACAGAGAGCAGATGTTGAAGTCTTGGGTGCAGAAGGATTGTTGCAGAGAGCAAAATTTTCAGACTGAGGTGCAGAAGGACTTGTGTAGAGAGCAGATGTTGGAGCCTGGGGTGCAGAAGGTTCGTTGCAGAGAGCAGAAGTTGGAGACTGCAGTACAGAAGGATTGTTCCAGAAAATAGAGGTTGGAGACTAGGGTACACAAGGACATTTTCAGAGAGCAGATGTTGAATACTGTTGTTCAGAAGGACTGTTTCAGAGAGCAGAAGTTGTAGAATGGGGTCCAGAAGACTTTGCAGAGAGCAGAGGTTGGAGACTGAGGTGCAGAAGGACGGAGAAAGAAAGCAGAGGTTGGAAACTGGCGTGCAAAAGGACCTTTACAGAGAGCAGAGTTGGAGACTGCAGTACAGAAGGACTGTTACAGAGAGCAGAGTTTGGAGACTGGGGAGCAAAAGGAGTGTTGCAGAGTACAGAAGTTGGAGACTGGGATGTAGCAGGACCATTTCAGAAAGAAGAGGTTTGAGACTGGCGTGAAGAAGGAATATTACAGAGAGCAGAGTTTGGAAACTGGGGTCAGAAAGATCTTTCAGACAGCAGAGGTTGGAGACTGGGGTGCAGAAGGATCGTTGCAGAGAGCAGAGTATGGACACTGGGGTGCAGAAGGACTGTTGCAGAGAGTAGATGTTGGAGACTGGGGTGCAGAAGGACTGTTTAGAGAGCAGATATTGGACACTGGGGTGCAGAAGGACTCTTTCATAGAGCAGAGGTTGAAGACTGAGGTGAAGAAGGACTGTTACAGAGAGCAGCGTTTGGAGACTTGGCTGCAGAAGGACTGTTACACAGAGCACACGTTGCAGACTGGGGAGCAGAAGGAAATTTGTAGACAGCAGAGGTTGGAGACTGGAGTGCATAAGGACTGTTGCAGATAGCAATGTTTGGATATGAGGTGCAGTAAAACTGTTACAGAGAGCAGAGATTGTATACTGGGGTGCAGAAGGACTGATACAGAAAGCAGAGGTTGGAGACTTGGGTGCAGAAGGACCGATACAGAGAGAAGAGTTTGGTGACTGCGCTACAGAAAGATTGTTACAACGAGTAGGGGTTGGCGACTGGGGTGCAGAATGAGTGTTGAAAGAACAGAGTTTTGAGAATGAAGTGCAGAAGGAATGTTACAGAGAGTAGTGTTTTTAGACAAGGTTGCAGAAGAATCTTACAGAGAGCAGAGATTGTAGACCGAGGTACAGCAGGACTGTTACAGAGCGCAGAGGTTGGAGACTGGGGTGCAGAAGGATTGTTATAGAGAACAGACTTTGGATACTGGGGTGCAGAAGGCCTGTTGCACACACCAGAGTTTGGAGACTTGAGTGTAGAAGGACTGTTGAAGAAACCAGAAGTTGGAATCTGGTATGCTGACGGACTGTTGCAGAGAGCAGATGTAGGAGACTGACATGCAGAAGGACTGTTACAAAGAGCAGATGTTTGCGACTGGATTGCAGAACGACTGATACAGAGACCAGAGTTTGGAGACTGGGGTGAAGAAGGCCGGTTAGAGAGAGCAGAGGTTGGAGACTTGGGTGCAGAAGGGCTGTTACAGAGTGCAGTGTTTGGAGACTGGGTTGCAGAAGGATCTTACGTAGAGAAGAGTTTGGAGTCTGAGGTGCAAAAGGTCTGTTACATAGAGCAGAGTTTGGAGACTTGGATGCAGAAGGATCGTTGCAGAGAGTAGATTTTGGACACTGGGGTGCAGAAGGACTGTTACACAGAGCAGAGGTTGAAGACTGAGGTGAAGAAGGACTGTTACAGAGAGCATATGTGGGAGACAGGCGTGCAGGACTGATACAGAGCAGAAGCAGAAGACTCAGGTGCAGAAGGATCGTTGCAGAGAACAGAGGTTCGAGACTGAGGTGCATAAGGATTGTTACAGAGAGCAGAGTTTGGAGACTGGGGTCTAAAAGGACTGTAGCAGAGAGCAGAGGTTGGAGACTAAGGTGCAGAGGGACAGTTACACAGAGCACAGGTTGCAGACTGGGGTGCAGAAGGACTGATACAGAAAGCAGAGTTTGGAGACTCGGGTGTAGAAGTACCCTTACAAAGAGCAGAGGTTTGAGAATGCAGTACAGAAGGACTGTTATAGAGAGCAGAGTTTGGAGCCTGGGGTGGAGAAGGACTGTTGCAGAGAGCAAATGTTAGAGACTGGGGTGCAAAAGGACTTTTGCAGAGAGCAGAGGATGGAGACTCGGATGCAGAAGGACTTTTGAAGAGAACAGAGGTTGCAGACTGAGTTGCAGAAGGACTGTTACAGAGGTCAGAGTTTTGAGACTGTGGTGCAAAACGACTGATACAGAAATCAGAGGTTGGATACTGGGGTGCATAAGGACCCTTACAGAGAATAGCGGACGGAGACTGCGGTACAGAAGGACTGTTACTGAGAGCAGAGGTAGGAAACTGGAGTTCAAAAGAACTGATTAAGAGACCAGAGGTTGGGGACTGGGATGCTGAAGGATCGTTTGGGCTATCAGAGTATGGAGACTCGTGTGAAGAAGGACTTTTGCAGAGAGCAGAGTTTGGAGACTGGGATGTAGAATTACTGTTGCAGAGAGCAGACCTTGGAGACTGGGGTGCAAATAGACTGTTGCATAGACAAAAGGTTGGAGACTGAGGTACAGAAGGACTGGTAAAGAGAGCAGAGGTTTAAGAATGGGGTGCAGAAGGATTATTGCAGAGAGCAGAGTTTTCAGACTGAGGAACGGAAGAACTGTTGCAGAGAGAAGATGTTTTAGACTGGGTTTCAGAAATACTGTTGCAGCGAGAAGAGGTTTGAGACTAGGGTGCAGAAGGAAGGTTGCAGAAAGCTGAGTTTGGAGACTGAGGTGAAGAAGGACTGTTGAGAAAGAAGAGGTTGGAGATTGGGGTGCAGAAGAACTGATACAGAAAGCAGAGGTTGGAGACTGGGGTGCAGATGGACTGTTGCAGAGACTGGAGGTTTGAGAATGTGGTGGAGAAGGACTGTTGCAGAGAGCAGTTGTTGGAGACTTGGGTGCAGAAGGATCGTTGGTGTGAGCAGATTATGGAGACTGGGGTGTAGAAGGACTGTTTCAGAGAACAGAGGTTGGAGTCTGAGGTTCAGAAGGACCATTGCACTAAGCAGAGGTTGGGTTTCAAAAGGATCCTACAGAGAGCAGAGTTTGAAAACTGAGGAGCAGAAGGACTGTTGCAAAGAGCAGAGGTTGGAGATAGGGGCGCAGAAGTACTTTTGCAGAGAAAGAGATTGGAGTCTGAGGTGCAGAAGGACTGTTACAGAGAGCAGAGGTTGGAGACTAGTGTGCAGAATGACTGATACATAACGCAGAGTTTGGAGACTCGGGTGCAGAAAGACTGTTACAGAGAGCAGAGATGGGACACTGCAGTACAGAAGGACAGTTACAGAGAGCAGAGGTTGAAGACTGGGGTTCAGAGGGATTTTTAGAGAGAGCAGAGTTTGCAGAGTGAGGTGCAGAAGGACTGTTACAGAGAGCAGAGTTTAAAACTGTGGTGCAGAAAGAATGATAAAGAGAGCAGTGATTGGAGACTGGGGTGCACAAGCATCGTTGCAGAGAGTAGCTGATGGAGACTGGGGTGAAGAATTTCTCTTACAGAGAGCAGTCGTTGGAGACTGGGGTGCAGAAGGCCTGTGGTACAGAAAGCAGAGATTGGAGACTGGGGTGCAGAATGTGTTTCAATGAGCACAGTATGTGGACTAAGTTTAAAAGGGTCTTACAAAAAGCAGAGGTTGGAGACTAATGTACAGAAGGACTGTTACAGAGAGTAGAGTTTGAAGACTGGGGTGCAGAAGGATTGTTGCAGAGAGCAGAGTTTTCAGACTGTGGTACAGAAAAACTGTTGCAGAGAGAAGATGTTTGAGACTGGGTGCAGAAGGACTGTTGCAGCGAGCAGAGGTTGGAGACAGGATGCAGAAGGATTGTTGCAGAGAGCAGAGGTTGAAGACTAGGGTGCAGAAGGACAGATACAGAGAGCAGATTTTGGAAACTGGGATGAAGAAAGCCTGGTACAGGGAGCAGAGTTTGGATACTGGGGTTCACGAGGACTGTTACAGAGAGTAGAGTTTGGAGACTGGGTTGCAGAAGGATCTTGCAGAGAGCAGAGGTTGGAGACTGAGGTGCACAAGCACTGTTACAAAGAGTAGAGTTTGGAGACTGAGGTGCAGAAAGATTGTTACAGAGAGCAGAGCTTGGAGACTGAAGTGTAGAAGGATTGATACAGAGAGCAGAGTTTGGAGATTGGGGTGCAGAAGGACTATTGTAGAGAGAAGAGGTTATAGACTGGCGTGTAGAAGGACTGTTGCAGAGAGTAGAGGTAGGAGATTGGGTTGCAGAAGTACTGTAACAGAGAGCAGAGGTTGGTAACTAGGGTGCCGAAGGACTGTTGCAGAGAGCAGAGGTTGTAGACAGCGGTGCAGTAGGATCTTACAGAGAGCAGAATGTGTAGACGGGGGTGCAGTAGGATCATTGCAGAGAGCAGAGTTTAAATACTGGGGTGCAGAAGGATCGTTGCATAGAGCAGAGTTTGGAGACTGGGGTGCAAAAGGCCTGCAACAGAGAGCAGATTTGTACACTGGCGTACAGAAGGCCTGTTACAGAGAGGAAAGGTTGGAGACTGGGGTGCAGGTGGACTCTTACAGAGAGCAGTGGTTGAAAACTGGGGTGCAGAAGGATCGTGGAGAGTGGAGGTTTCAAACTGAGGTGCAGAAGTACTGTTACAGAGAGAGAGCCGAGGTTGGATATTGAGGTATAGAAGAACTGATACGGAGAGCAGACTTTGGAGACTGAGGTGCAGAATGACTGTTACAGAAAGCAGAGTTTGGAAATTGGGGTGCAGATGGAACGTTACAGAGAGCAGAGGTTGGAGACTATGGTATAGAAGGACTGTTACATAGAGCAGAGGTCGGAGACTTGGGTGCCGAAGGACTGTTACAGAAAGCACAGGTTGGAGACTGAGGTGCAGAAGGATAGACACAGAGAGAAGAGGTTGGGGTTCAGAAGGACTGATACAGAAAGCAGAGTTTGGAAACTGGGGTGCAGAAGGACCGTTACAGAGAGCAGAGTTTGGTGACTGCGGTACAGAAGGATTGTTACAGAGAGCAGATACTGGAGACTGGGGAGCAGAAACACTGTTGCAGAGAACAGAGTTCTTAGACAGGGGTTCCGCAGGACTTTTGCAGAAAGCAGAGGTTGGCGACTGGGGTCTAGAAGGAATGTTACAGAGCAGAGTTTTGAAGCTGGAGTGCAGAAAGATCTTACAGAGAGCACAGGTTGGAGACTGTGGTGCAGAAGGACTGTTGAAGAAAGCAGACGTTGGAGACTGGGGTCCAGAAAGATCGTTGCAGAGAGCAAAGTTTGAAGACTGGGGTGAAGAAGGTTGTTGCAGAGAGCAGAGTTTGGAGAATGAGGTGCAGAAAGACTGTTACAGAGAGCAGATGTTGGACACTGGGGTGCAGAAGAACTGTTGCAGAGAGAAGAGGTTGGAGACTGAGGTGTAGAAGAACTTTTACAGAGAGCAGAGGTAAGAGACTGGAGTTGAGATGGATCTTACAGAGAGCAGAGTTTGGAGACTGAGGTGCAGAAGGATTGTAACAGACACCTGAGGTAAGAGACAGGGGTGCAGGAGATTCGTTGCAGACAGCAGAGTTTTCAGACTGTAATGCATAAGGACTGTGGCAGAGACCAGATGTTGGAGAGTGGGAGGTAAAAGAAATGTTGCAGAGAGCATAGTTTGGAGACTGAAGTGCAGAAGGACTGTTACAGGAAGCAGAGGTTGGAAATTGGGTTGAAGAAGTACCGTTAAAGAGAGCAGAGTTTGGAGACTGCGGTTTAGGACTGTTACCGAGAGCAGAGGTTGGCGACTGGGATGCAGAAGGACTCTTACAGAGAGCACAAGTTGGAGACTGAGGTGCAGAAGGATGGATACAGAGAACAGAGGTTGGATACTGGATTCAGACAGGCTGATACAGAAAGCAGAGTTTGGAGACTGGGGTGTAGAAAAACCGAAACTGAGAGCACTGGTTGGACACTGCAGTACAGAAGGACTGTTACAGAGAGCAGATCTCAGAGACTGGGGAGAAGAAAAACTGCTGCAGAGAGAAGAGGTTGGAAAATGAGGTGCAGAAGGACTGTTACAGATAGCAGAGTTTGGAGACTGGGGTGCAGAAGGACTGTTACAGAGACCAGAGTTTGGAGACTGGGGTGCAGGAGGACTGTTACAGAGAGCAGAGGTTGGAGACTGGGGTTCAGATGGATCTTAAAGAGAGCAGAGTTTAGAGACTAGGGTGCAAAAGGACTGTTGTAGAGAGCAGAAGTTGGAGACTGAGGTGGAGAAGAATCGTTGCAGAGAGAAGAGGTTGGAGACTGGGGTGCAGAAGGCCTGTTACACAGAGCAGAGTTTGGAGACTGGGTGGCAGAAGTTCTTTTAAAGGGAGCAGAGGTTGGAGACTGTTGTGCAGAAGGACTGTTAAAGAGTGCAGAGTTTAAAGACTTGGTTGCAGAAGGATGAAACTGAGGGAAGAGTTGGGAGACTGAGTTGCAGAAGCACTGTTACAGAGAGCAGAGGTAGGAGACTGGGGTCCAGAAGGGTCTTTGCAGAGCGCAGAGTTTTCAGACTTAGGTGTAGAATGACTGTTGCAGAGAGCAGATGTTGGATTCTGGAGTGCAGAAAAACTGTTGCAGAGAGCAGATCTTGGTAACTAGAGTCCAGAAGAACTGTTGTAGAAAGCAGAGGTTGGAGACTGGTGTGCAGAAGGACTGTTGCAGGGAGCAGAGGTTGGAGACTGAGGTGCGGCACTCCTGTTACAGAGAGCAGAATTTGAAGACTGAGTTGCAGAAGGACTCTGCAGAGATCAGAGGTTGGAGACTGAGATGCAGCAGGACTCTTACAGAGAGCAGAGTTTGGAGACTGGGGTACAGAAGGACTGACACGGAAAGCAGAGATTGGAGTCTGGGGTGCAGAAAGACCGTTATAGAGAGCAGAGTTTGGATACTGCAGTACAGGAGGACTGTTACAGAGAGCAGAGGTTGAATACTGGGGTGCAGAAGTACTGTAGCAGAGAGCATATGTTGGTAACTAGGGTGCAGAAGGACTGTTGCAGAGAGCAGAGTTTGGAGACTGCGGTGCAGAATGACTCTTGCGGAGAGCAGAGGTTGGAGACAGGGGTGCAGAAGGACTGTAACACAGAGCAGAGCTTGGAGACAGGGGTGCAGAAGGATCTTACAAAGAGCAGAATTTGGAGACTGAGGTGCAGTAGGATCATTGCAGAGAGCAAAGGTTCGAGACTGGGGTGCAGAAGGATCGTTGCAGAGAGCATAGCATGGAAACTGGGGTGCAGAAGGCCTGCTATAGAGAGCACAGTTTTGAGACTGGCGTGCAGAAAGCCTGTTACAGAGAGGAGAGTTTGGAGACTGGGGAGCAGAGTTCGGAGACTGGTTTGATGAAGGAACTTAAAGAGAGCAGATGTTGAAGACTGACGTGCAGAAAAACTGTTACAGAAAGAAGAGGTTGGAAATTGGGGTAAAGAAGGATCCTTACAGAGAGCAGAGGTTGGAGACTGCGGTATAGAAGGACTGTTACAGAGAGCAGAGGTTGGAGACTGGGGTGAAGAAGGACTTTTACAGAAAGCACAGGTTGGAGACTGAGGTGCAGAAGGATAGATAAAAAGAGAAGAGGTTGGAGACTGGGTTCAGAAGGACTGATTCAAAAAAGCAGAGGTTGGAGATTGGGTTGTAGAAGGACCTTTACAGAGAGCAGAGGTTGGAAACTGCGGTACATAAGGTCTGTTAGAGAGAGCAGATCTCAAAGACAGGGGAGAAGAAGGACTGTTGCAGAGGACAGAGGTTGGAGACTGGGGTGGAGAAGAAATGTTACAGAGAGCAGAGTTTGGAAACTGGAGTGCAGAAGTATCTTACAGAGAACAGAGGTTGGAGACTGTGGTGCACCAAAACTGTTGCAGAGAGCAGACTTTGCAGACTGGGGTCCAGAAGGTTCGTTGCTGAGAGAAGAGTTTGGAGACTGGGGTGCAGAAGGACTGTTGCAGAGAGCGGATGTTGGAGACTGGGGTGGAGTAGGACTGTTTCAGAGAGCAGATTTTAGAGACTGGGGTCCAGAAGGACTGTTACAGAGAGCAGAGGATGGAGACTGACATGGGGAAGGAGTGTTACAGAGAGCAGAGGATGGAGACTGATGTGCGGAAGGACTGTTACAGGGAGCAGCCTTTGGATACTGGGGTGCAGAAGGACTTTTACAGAGAGCAGAGTTTGGAGACTGGGGTTCAGATGGATCTTACAGAGAGCAGAGTTTGGAGACTGGGGTGCAAAAGGACAGTTGCCGAGAGCAGATTTGGAGACTTGGGTAGAGAAAAATCGTTGCAGAGGTAAGAGGTTGGAGACTAGGGTTCAGAAGGCCTATTACAGAGAGCAGAGTTTGGAGACTGGGTTGCAGAAGTCCTGTTACAGAGAGCAGATGTTTGAGACTGTTTTGCAGAAGGACTGTTACAGAGTGCAGAGTTTAAAGACTGTGTTGCAGAAGGATCATATAGAGAACAGAGTTGGGAGAGTGAGGTGCAGAAGGACTGTTACAGAGAGCAGAGGTAGGAGACTGGGGTGCAGAAGGGTCGTTGTAGCGAGCAGAGGTTTGAGACCGGCGTGCAAAATGA
>NW_027522437.1:0-17500 GCF_052094955.1 Ictidomys tridecemlineatus
CAACCGGGCGGCAGAGACCAAGAAACCGGGCCAGGCAGAAAAGACACAGGCAGCAGGCTGGGGGATTTTAACCGAAGGGGCGAGCCAACTGCAGGGGGTTTCTGGGCAAGGGGAGGGTGCTCAGCTTGGGAGGGGCTGTCCCGCCTACCTGCTCAATTGGTTGACTGCAGAGGTGTCCAGAGGCAGGAGAAGCCCACAGGGTTCCCTTCCCGGATACTCGACCTCCCACCTGCCTGGGGACGCACAGCCCTGGGCACCAGTGTCTGCCACCTCCTGCCAGTGATAATTTCTGAGATGGCCTGGCCTGTGCAAGGGGCCTTTCCAGGCAGGCAGCCAGGGGTGGCCGCGTGAGGAGCCTGCCCCCACCTTCCATCGCACCCGTCCCCTCTGAAGCCAGGCTCCCACGGTGGTGGGAAAGGGAAACCGGACCCAGTGGAGTCAGGTGGGGGAGCAGGGTCGGGCTCCCGGGGCTGCCGAGAGCTGAGCTGCCAGGCGGGGAGCGAGTCGGTCCCCCTCCTGGGGGCGCTCCCTTCGCGCAGATCTGGGCTTGGAGGAGGGAGGGGCACCGTCCCCGGGGGAGGGGCTCCGGGGACTGGGCGGCGAGAGGCAGAGGCCGGCCCCTCCCGGCGGGGGAGGGCCGCGGTCGGGGTGGGGGGCGCGGCTCCCGCCGAGGGGTCCGGGCTGGCGGCCGCCTGCGGCTCGGCGCGGCGCGGCGCTCGGCTCGGCTCTGCCCGGCGGCGCTGCATTCTGCGAGTCTCCACCAGAGGCTGCGGAAGGAAGGCAGGGATCGTCCCTTGCACACTCCCCCAGTCAGACACGCTCCCTCCCTCGCTCCCGCTCGCTCACTCCCTCGCTCCCTCGCTCTCTCGCTCACACACACGCGCGCACTCGCCGCCGCGGCTCCCCTCTCGCTCCCGCTCTCCCTCCGGCTCCTCCGGGCGGCCGCGGGCTCCGGACTCGCCGCGCGCCGCGCCGGGCTCCCGCCGCACGCAGCGTCCCGAGGCGCAGGGCTGGGGAGCCCCGGGCCGCTCCCCGAGGTAAGAGCGCCAGGGGCGCGGGGGGCGGCGGGATCGCGAGGGAGGCTGCCGGCCCGGAGGGCGCCCGGCGGGGAGCGGCGGCGGCGGCGCGGGGGGAGCCTCCCGCCGCAGGGGCCCGGGCCGGCCGCGCCTCCCCTCGGCGGCGGCGGGCGGGCGGCGGGCGCGAGTTTCCCACGTCCAAACTTTCCCCGGCGCGGAGCCGGCCGCCCCCCGGCCGCAGCCCGGCCCGGCTGCCCCCGCCCCGCCGCCGCCGCCCGCGAGCCCGGGGACCCCCGCAGGCCGGGGCCGGCAGCGCGGGGGGCCGGGAGGCGGCGCGCAGCCCAGCGGGGCCGGGACCGGGCGCTCGCGCCACCACCCGCGCCGCCGGGGCTCGGCTCGCGCCCTCCCGGAGGCGGGTCCGGGCCGGGAAATACCGCACGGCGGAGCGTGGGCGCGCGGTGTGTGCGCGAGGTCGGGCCGCGTCCGGGGTCCCCCAGAGGCGGACTCCAGCGGCGGCGACACGCAGGGCTGCGGCCACCTCAGGGTGCGAGCATCCGGCGCTCAGGGACTCCTACGGGCGCGACCCTGCGCCCTCCAGCCGTCGGGGTGACAGGTCCTCTTTCTTAAGATCCGACTCCGGGGACACTGTTCCCGCCACGGAAGACGGACGGGGCCCCGACAGCCTCACGTCTAAAGGGAGTGCCACTTAGGACTGGCCCCCGGGCCGGGGCGCTCAAGGCGGAGGGTGGACTGTGGGCGCGGAGTCCTGGACCTTCCTCTGTGGGCACCGAGGCCCCCTCTGGCTCGCGCCTCTGGACCTGATCTCCCCACTCCCTCTTCTGTGGCACCGTGGGGCTCCTGCCTCAGCTGGGTCCCCACGGGAGACCACCAGGCGGGGCTGCAGCGCAAGGAGCTGAGCCGGATACCCCGGGGTCTCCCGGGCTGCGGGGGGCACCCCCTGGTGGCGGGCAGGAAGCCGGCGGAAGGCTTCCCACGGGCACCGCTGGGAGCCCTCTTGCCTGGCCTCCCACCCTTGCCCGCGTCGCAGAGGTTGCGCGTGCCAGCTTCTATTTCCGTGGGTCTAATTTCAGCACCCTCCGGGTCCCTGGGATTGGCCAAGGTGCCCCAGCACCGGCCACCGTTCATTTGAGGACTCTGGCTGCTGCCAGCCCTCTGTTGGCCTCTCCATCTCATCGTCTTCTTCCCACCGGTCAGCGCCACTGCCCTACATGGACATCTCCACTGCGTAGAATCCCAGGACCCCTCCCTAACCTTCATGCCCCTCGGCCCCATCCACATCCCTGTACTTGCTCATCAGCGCCCACCCGGCCCCTTTAATCCCTCCCGTCCCACAGCCCTGTCTGCAGTTTCCCTGTGTGCCCTAATGATACCCGTCGTTGGTGTCCTAGTCTTTGCCCATCCACGATGATTTCTCCATCTGGCTCCCATCCTGCCTGCCTCAGTGTCTCCCTGGTCACCTACCCCTCAGATCTGCCCAGCCACTCCTCCACTCCATTCACCCCCGTTCCTCTGCTTCCCAGTGTCCTGATGCTTCTCTTCCATGCCTCCTGAAAGGGATGGCCAGTGCCACCTTTAAGCACTATCCCTGGGAGTGGCCGTGTGCTCCTCTGGGAACTCAGAGCCGAGATTTTGCAACTGCCCTCAGCTGAGGACCCTGCTCCTCCTGGGAGCCCTGTTGCAGGTTCCTGGAGACGGAACCCGTCCTCTATTCCTGATGGTCATCACACTGGAGGCACCTGGGCTGCCTTCTTCCCCATTTAAAGTACTAGAAACAGAGGCCCAAGGTCACATGGGAAAGTATCCAGAGTCAGAAATGGGGACTCAGGTGTCTTGACTTGCAGACATTACCATCGCCCTAGTGTGCGACGGGCAGGTCTGGGGAGAAGCAGAGCAGAAAGACAAGGCCAAAAGCGGCCTGAGAGCCGGCACGGTGGTGCACACCTGTCATCCCAGCAGCTTGGGAGGCTGAGGCAGGAGGATCACGAGTTCCAAGCCAGCCTCAGCAATGGTGAGGCGCTTAGCAGCTCAGTGAGACCCTGTCTCTAAATAAAATACCAAATAGGGCTGGGGGTGGGGCTCAGTGGTCGAGTGCCCCTGAGTTCCATCTCTAGTACAAAAAAAAGCAGCCCGAGATGTTTAAGTCAGACCCCCAGCCCCTGTGCTTGGAAACCAGCTGCGTGGCTTCGACAGAGAACCCTAAATAACAGACACTGAAGACAGACTTAGTCCCTAAAAGAGGATTGTGACCCCAGGCAAGTCACAGTCCTTCTGTCGGGGGGGGGGGGGTGCGAGGGTCTCAGGGTGTTTCTGGTGGTGGCCTACGAGCACAGAGGCTCCAGGCTGGACTTCCAACGGCTCCGTCTCCCCAAACCCTGATTTTCCGGGGAGCTGCATTCTGAAACCCTCTCAGGGCAGGGCTCTGGGTGGCCGTCCCCTCCCTGCGAGCAAAGTGGGCAGCAGCCGGTTTGCCCACCACTGGGCTAGGGGGGTCGGACGATCCAATCGGGTTTTCTCCCCCTTTTCCTTCCATCAGGAAGTTTCATTTGGAAATGCATCCTCAGGTGCAGAGAGAGAGAGGGAGAGAGAGAGAGAGGGAGAGGGAATGGCTCCGGTTTACATAACGCGGGCAGCGGCTGCTGTGTGGCCTGGGAGGAGGGGCTGGGTCTGAGAGGGAGGCCGGTGGCTGTGAGGGTAGAGGTGGCCCTAAAGGGGTGGCTGGGCTGGGGCCCGGGGGTGGGCTTCCCCGTCCCTGCCAGAGCAGGCCAGGGGGTGGGGACAAGTGGGGCGCCCACCATCATTCCTCTGAGAGAAGGAGGGCCCCAGCCCAGGTCAGGTCCCCAGCGGGGGTGCTGGGCCCTCCACCCTGCACCCACCCTCCCTCCCGGGGTCTTGGGAGCACCCACGATGGAACTCCTAATAGGAGGTGTCTGCCTCCTAGGGCTGCGGGTTCTGATTCCGACCCTTTAGAGAAAGCCTAGGAGCCCCCACCCCACCCCAGCTGTCAGGACAGGGGTGACCTCAACTTTTCCCTCAGACCAGTGGGTCTAAAGGACTGTCTCTTCTCTCCTGGGTGAGGCAGGCAAGCATTAGCAGGAAAGTTCCATCTAATTTGTGTTCTAGGTATCTGGCAAGGTGGATGAATGTTTTTGTCATTGAAGATGACTCAGTGTGGCTATTAAGGGACAAGGGTGCAAGACGGGAAGGCTGGAGGTGTGGCTGGCATGTCCAGGTGGGTAGGTTGTTGACTGTCCAAGGGCGCGCAGTCAGGAGGAGAATAGTGGCTGAAATCTATTTTCAGCTCCACTCAACAAGTCAGGTGCCCTAAAGGCAGGCTCTGCTCGGAGGAAGGGGCACCTTTCTTTAATTTGCAAAGAGGCCTCCTCTGGTGTTACCCATGGCCTGTGGAGCTGCTTGTCCCCAGAGAAGCAGGCCTTCTTGAGTTAGCACAAAGGTGGCCCAACTGGGGTCCAGGATACACACCCCCCTCCTTGGCCCAGTTCCCTGACAGTGGGACGCAGCCTTGGAGCTGGGTCTGACCCGAGGTGCAGGAACCTGGAGCTTCCATCACCCCAGGGTTGTCTCCCTCCTGTCAGTGGGCTCCCTCTGGCTGTCACATGGAGATGAGCCTGGGGACTTCTTACTTCCTCATCAGACCCACAAGCCTTCGCCATCCACTGGCCACCAGCTCCTTCCTTCATATAATATCAATAGCTGCTCAGGAACAGAGGCATTGGAGAGTCAGACCCACCTCAGTTTGCAACTGGGTGGCTGTGTGACTTCAGGAAAGTTTCTTCACTTCTCTGAGTCTGTGTCTTCCTCTATGAAGTGGAAGGAAAATATACCTCACTGGGTCATTGTGAAGTTAAATATGCAAGCATGTGTGCGGCGCCCAGCACACAGCACACTGTGCCAACAGAGCGGTATTGTTACTCTTAACGTCCCCCGGCTGTGACCCTCAGCTCCCATAGGGCTGAAGGCAGCGACTTCTGTTTGGCTCTGGGCAGGACCTTGGCTGCCTGAGGAGTGGGGTCGGGACCACCAGGATGTGCTTCTGACCTCAGGGTCCTCCATGGACGGCCCTGGCCTCAGGGGGTGGAGGCTGCCCAGGTTCCCAACACCCTGGTTCCCCCCACGCCCCCTCCCACCACCCTTCTCAGCCCTCACAGGCTTCGGCCTGCACCACTGGGCAGCCCCTCCTGGCCCCCGGCCTCCTGTCCCCTCCCACCGCGCTCCCTGCAGCGGCCGAGCCATCTTCTGCAGCGCAGGTGGATCATGTCACTTCCTTGATTAAAACCCTCCCAGGGCTCCCCATCGCCTACTGAATTAAGTCCAGCTCCTCCGCACGGTGACACTCAAGGTCCCTGTAATCCGCCTGCCTCCCCCTTATCCCCCACCGGGCCTCCAAGCCCACTCTCCCACCTGGTGGCCCTCCCCTGGCCATCTTGCAGCGGGTTCAAGACCCAACCTCACAGCGCCCCGTCCTCACCCGCCCGCCGCCTGCTGGCCCCCCGACTTCCACTTTCAAACGTCTACTTACACATTTACGCCAAGCGTGCGCTGTGCGCCAAGCACGCAGGGCGCGAGCCGTGGACCCCAGCCCACGGGCGTCTGGGGGTCCGGGGCAGGGACACAATGGACAGTTCCGGTGTCCGTGGACAGAGCAGCAGGGGCTTCCATGGGGGCGGAGAGCCTGCAGGCGGGGTCAGGTGGAGCCGCAGTCATCCAGGGGAGACGGGAGGAAGGACGGGGCAGGGACGCAGGCCCAGGCCTGGGGAGGGGGTACCAGGTCCCCAGGGGAGGGAGCCACCCTGAGCAGGGCCACCTCGAGGCCTCCAGCAGGGAGGGGCCTTGGTGGCACTTCCCCTTAGGAAAATGGGTTGGCGGGGATGTCCGGGCCAGGGCTGCTGGTGGCCAGGCTGCCGGGTGGGCTGCAGGCCCTGAGAGGGCTGGGTGGCTGTGGAGGCCCGGGGACAGCAGGAGTCCCATGGGTCACAGAGACGGTCAGTGTGACAGGGAAGGGTCTCAAGAGCAGGTGAGCCCAGCTGGCACTGGGCATGCGGGCTCTGGGTGGGCTCCGCCTGTGTAGGAACGGGCCACCCTGCCGCGCTGGCCCTGGAGGATGGAGGAGGCCAGCGTCCAGGCCGAGCCAGTGGAGTGAAAGGAACCCCGAGGGCCCTGTCTCAGGGCCAGGTGCGGCCCGGGCAGCCGCCCCGCCCCAGCCCTGCCACCCGCCCAGCTCCTCTGCAGAGCAGTACGCCTCCGTGTCCCCAGGGCTGCCTCGGTCACCCTCCACACCGTAGAGCAGTGTCCCCCTCGAGGGGCCCTTGGCCACGTCTGTGAATGTGTTCAGTTGTCACTCTGGGTAGAAGGCTGCTGCTGGCATCTAGTGGGGACAGACCAGGGGTGCCCCGGTCACCCTGCAGGGCACAGACCCCGCCCCACCCCAGCGGGTCCTGCAGCCCAGGATGGGGGCTGCCGAGTTGGGGAGCCCAGCCCCGGGGGCCGCGAGGCAGGCACAGCCGCCCCTGGGTCCTCACGGAACGCAGCGTGGGCCAGAGAGGGCCTCGGGCGCCCAGCACGGCCGCACACCGGTCCCCTGCCAGGAGCTGGGGGCAGGCAAGGCTGGGCCCAGAAGTGGGCATGGGGGGCACGCTGCCTGCGGGCGCCCGGCCCCCTGCTTTCCTTGCCTGGGTAGGTTCTGTCATTTCGGTACCACCCACGTAAACATAGGTCACTTTTTAAAAAATAGGCAAGCTATAGACATGCGCGGCCAAAAAGGCCACCTGCTGACCGAGAGCCTGTCCAGTGGGCCTGCGGGTCTAGCCTGGCTGTGCCCGGTTTCCTCATCTGCTACGGTGGCCCCAGCACTTAACCCAGAGCCCGCCCCCAGGGGGTTTCCATCAGAGTGGCCGGGGGCACGCGCCCGTGCGGATTTATACGTGTGTGCGTGTGTGAGTGTGAGTATGTGCGTGTGTACATGTGAGTGTGCGTGTGTTGGCGTGTACGGGAGCATTTTTGATCGGCCACAGTACCACTCTGGGTGTTGGCCACCGTCTCCAGCGTAGCCTCGGTGACACAGGTAGGTTTTTAAAATGGCACCTTGCTTTCTCCGTGGCCTGGGTGACCTGCTTTCCCCTCTGTACTGTACCGTGAGTGTCTCGCGTGTCATCAGTTTTAAGAGCTGCGTGGCTCACCGGGTGCGGCTGGTCCGTGATTCATTCAGCCGCCCGCCGCCGGCCATCTGGGTTGTTTCCAGTTCTTGGCTACCTGTTCACACGTCTTCACGCACTTGTCCAGCGATTTCCTTGGGGACCACTTGGGCACTTTTGGCAGGAGGCGCGTGGCCCTGACCAGATTGCTCAAGTCGAAGCCTCTGGGTCCATCGAGGAGGGGGCGGGTCCCTGGGGAGGGACAGGGTGGACGGCAGAGAGTGGCTGGCTCCTGGGGGCAGGTCTGACAGTCGCCAGCCCCCGGGGAAATGGAGAAGGCCACGCCACACCTCTGTTGTCACCGCAGCACTGGCAGAATCGCAGACGGGTGGACAGAGGGTAGGGAGGTGGGCTCTGTGTGTGACAGGAAGAGTGACAGACACCAGGCAGAGGGACACGGGGTGGACGGGCCCAGGCAAGCTGATGGATGGGTGGCAGAGACAGGTGGATCCAGGTCAGCAGGCAGACAAGATGACAGACAGGTGACACGTCGGGCTGAATCAGGTGATCACATTAGGACCCTGGCCTCCCAGCAGGGGCCTGCGGGGACCAGGGGCCGAAGCTGTGCATTCTGGGGACTCCAGGGGGCTCCCGGGCTTACACCTTCCCGGGTGCTGCGCTGCGTTTAGGTCTCTGCAGTTGGGTGTCCATGGGGCTTGGCGGTGGCTGAGCCCAGCCCACGGTGCAGAGGGGGAACGGAGGCTTTGAGAGAGGTGGCGACGGGCCCAGGGTCCACTGGGCCTCAGAGCCGAGGGTCTTCACACCCCTGCTGGCAGGGAAGGGAGAGAGGGTGGCAGAGGGGACCACAGTGTGGCCGAGGGGGCGCAGGTGGTAGGAACCTGGTCCTGAGTCCTCCCTGTCCACCCCCCTCTGGCCATCCTATTTACACACCCCCACTGGGTCCTGCCTTGAGTACAGGACAGGGTGGTCGGGGCTCCGCCCAGCCCTGCCCCTCACCAGCTGAGTGGCCTTAGTGTCACCCGGCCTCCTGCCTCAGCTTCCTCTGCACCGACCCGAGGTTTGTTGAGAGGATCCCATGACGAGTGCCCCGTGTCCGTGCTCTGGAAGCAGAGGCCCTCATGCCACATTACTGTGCCCTGATGTTTTCCCCTGAACTCCGTGTGTGTGTGCTTGTGTGTGTGTGCGCGCGCGCAAGTGTGCACGTGTGCAAGCCTGCTCTCACACACACCTGCACAAGCAAGCTGAGCCCTTACCTCCCGTATCCTCTCTCCCCCCGCCTCCAGGGCCCTGTTAGCCAGGCGGGCACATAGTAGGACCTCCAGTCGTGTGTCTTGATGGCCCAGTTCGGGCTCCATCAGGTAGGGCACGAGGGAGGGTTCCCGGGGTGGCAGACGGCGCTCTGCTGAGCTGCACGGCATTGCCGCAGGTGGACGGACAGGGCCGGCTTCCTGGGGGTGGAGGAGGCTTGGTGAGTGTCTGGGTGACAGCTTGTGACCCAGTTGACCAGAGCACGGAGGACACAAAAGGGAGGAATGAGAGAGGAGCAGAAGGGAAGGCCAGCAGGACTCCGTGCGGAGCCTCGGGCTGAGGAAGGTGGGCGACAGGGAGCCCCTGAAGGTGCTGACCCGAGCGGAGCGGGCAGCCCCTGGCAGGGGGGAAAGCAGCCGGGGACAGGGCATCTGGAACCACCCAGCAGACAGCGGGCAGGGCTGCCTGAGGTCGCGGAGGGGCCACAGGGAAAACACCAAGGACATAGGACCCAAGGCTTGAGCTGCTCGGGCGTGGGAGAGCAGTGGAGTGGGAGGAGGACCCGAGCACGGTGAGGTCTCAAGCCGGGGCCTGGGAGAACCAGGGTCCACTAACCAAATTACAGGAGTCTACACGTGGGAAACGTGGGGGGAGCTGGGGGTTGACCCCAGGCCCTGGACTAGGAGAGTGCTCTACCCCCCAACCTACACCCCAACTCCGAAATAGGAGAGAAAGTCGAAATGCCAGCACCTGCCCAAGCAGCCATCCATCCATCCATCCATCCAACCATTTCACCATCCCATCCAGCCATCCAGCCATCATCCATCCAACCATCTATCCATCCCATCCAACCATCCATCCAACCATTTATTCATGCATTTATCCATCCATCCATCCATCCCATCCATCCATCCAACCATTTATCCATCCCATCCAACCATCCATCCCATCCATCCAGCCATTCATCCAACCATCCATCCATCTATCCATTCAACCATCCAACCATCCATCCCATCCATCCAACCATCCATCCAACCATCTATCCATGCATTTATCCATCCATCCATCCATCCAACCATTTATCCATCCCATCCAACCATCCAGCCATCCAACCATCCAGCCATCCAACCATCCATCCAACCATCCATCCATCCAACCATCCAAACATCCATCCATCTATCCATTCAACCATCCAACCATCCATCCCATCCATCCATCCATCCATCCATCCATTCAACCATCCATCCATCCATCCGTCCATTCGTCCATCCATCCAACAACCATCCATCCATCCATCCAACCATTTATCCATCCGTCGATCTGTCCATCCATCCATCCATCCGTCCATGCGTCCATCCATCCAGTCTATTTAACTCTCCGTCTTCCTGTGGTCCACACCCTGCTGTCTCACACACTCATCCACTCCGCTGCCATCCACTGCATGTGGACCTCTCTCTTTCTTGGCTCTACCCATCTGTCCATGCTCATTCATCCACAAATCCACCAGAGGCCCTGTCCTCTCCTATTCATCAATGCAAGATCTACTTTTTGTGCACCTACTATGTGCAGGGGTCAGGTGAAATCCTTCTTTTTTAATGTTTAGTTGTAGTTGGACCAAAACCTTTATTTTATTATTTCGTTTTACGTGGTGCTGAGGATCGAACCCAGGGCCTCGCACGTGCTAGGCGAGCACTCTTCAGGTGAAATCTTGACACGAGTATTTGGAGATGCCTGAAAATGAGGATAGCGATTAGAAAAGTTGACAGAAGTGACCGGGACACTTTTATCTAGCAGAGAGAAACTTGGGAAGAGACTTTGTGTCCTCAGAGGGTGGACAATGGCCGGCAGATGGGCCATGTTCTAGAAGCTTTAGCCATTAACACTGTTTTGCCATTTCCCCCTTGAATTCTGTACGTGTTTGAGTGCGAATGCACGCTCACACACACCTGCACAAGTAGGCTGAGTCCCCTTGAAGGCAAAAACTGTCTTTCACATCCTCTAAACTACCCTCCTATCAGAAGTATTTAAAAGCCAGACGGGCACATAGTAGGTGCTCCATAAATGTGTCAAATGCTCATCATCTGGCTGAGGGGATTCAGGAAGCTTCCCGGGACACAAGAGGGGAACTTGGCAGCTGGAGGGATCAAGGCTAGCTGTGAGGGAGAACTAACCCATTGATCACTACAAGGTCTGAAGTAGTTTACCTGGTAAGTGTTTGGCTGTAGGGGATACCAGATCTGGAGGGGTGACTTAGAGAAATGGGTGCAGCCGGGAGCGTTTCTGGAGGGGTTAGTGGAGGAGCACTAGGGCCTGGCTTTGGAGAAAGACGGGTGGGTGGGTGGAGGAACACAGGTCCAGGAGGTGGCAGACTGCGCCCGCCACAGTCTCTGTGTGGCCAGGAGGGGCTGAGACCGGGGGGGGGGGGGGGGGGTGCCTGGTCGTGGGGCGGGGGAGATGGCAGCATTCAACCTCAGAACGGCCCTTGAGCAGGGCTCTGGCCCCCTCGGCTCCCAGCCGGCCTCCCGGGCCTCCCCACGCCCCATCCTCTGCCGCGCTATCCCCCGTTCAGCCCCTGGCCCCTAATTGAGCCCCCTCAGGATGCGCCACCCTCCTCACAAATCCCAGTCCCCTCTGAGCCCCTGGCTGAGTCCCCACCGTCTCCCGGGACCCCCCTTCCTGTGCGGGCCCTGTCCCCTCCCAGCAGCGCCTCCCCCCAACAGAGCGCTTGCGCCTCTTTGCGGAGGCCCCGGCCCCCCCAGAGCCCCACCCGTCCCGGAGCCCTGAATGCTCTGAGCCTCCAGCCCCAACAACCCCCAGCTCTTGTCCCTCGCTGGGCACCTGGCCACCTCACCTAGCTCATGGCCACTGTCGGGCAGGCTGTCCCTGTTGTCACACAGGGACTTTCCGTCCCCCCCTGAGCCCTCATCTCCCCCCTGGCCCCCCTCCCCCTCCCCCTCCCAGCACCCGGGCCTCCTCACTCAGTCCTGTCCTCCTGGAGGACCCTGGGCCACCGGCCAACCCAGGGAACCGCCCTGGCTGTCCCTCAGGCCCAGGCCCGCGGGGGTGGCTCCACCCCTGGGTCTCTGCGCCAGCTCAGCGGGCCCCGGGATGAGAAGGGGGCCCTCAGAGGGGCCCTCCCTGTACCCTGGAGGCTTGGGGACACTGAGGTGGGGACCAGCAGCTTTGGCAGCGGCTCAGCTTGGCTCGCTCTCTGTGGGAGAAGCTGGGTTAGGAAAACAACCACAAATTGGAGGAAATGCTCCGGGAAACTGCTGCACTGCGTGAGAGGGAGGCTCCTGGGGACGGGGAGACGGAGGCCAGCGGGGGCTCCCTGGCCTCACCCGCCAGCAGCCCGCCAGCTCCTCACCACCTGCTTGGCGCCCGGCACCCTCTGCCACGGAGCCCGAGCCACAGTGGCCCAGCCAGGCTGCTGCGCCCACGTCCGTTCCTGCCGGCAGCCCTTGTCACCTGGGCCCAGGCCTCCCGTCCTCAGTCTGCGCGCCTCTTCCAGCCTTCACGGGCCGTTCTTACCTGGATCCTCTCTCCCACTGCTCCCTTGGGGACAGGAACCACGGCCTGCTAATGGCGGTCAGCAGCTGGGAGGCCTGAGCGCCAGTCTCCATCGGGCACATGCTGGTTGGAAGGCCTTGGGCAAGGCTCTCTGACTCCCGAGCCTCCGTTTCCTCGTCTGTAAAATGGGGAGAGCAAGTGCGCCCAGGGGTGGTCACTGGGGTGAGGTCAGGCACGACAGTGCCCCCCGCGGTAGGCACCTCGTTATGGAGACTCTTCTTACAGAGGACCAGGCTTGGGGCTCAGGAGCCAGCGTTTACCTCCCAACAGCCGCTTCTCAGCAGCATCCCTGTCCCCTGCTGTGTTCCTGCCTGTCCACCCGGTCCCTGCTGAGCTGTCAAAAGAGGGTGCGGGGGCTTCAGGGGGGCGTGGGGTGGCCCTGGGAAGAGAGGCCGGGGTGGCCCTGGGAAGAGAGGCCGGGGTGGCCCTGGGAAGAGAGGCCGGGGTGGCTCTGGGAAGAGGGGCCGGGGGTGGCTCTGGGAAGAGAGGCCGGGGTGGCCCTGGGAAGAGAGGCCGGGGTGACCCTGGGAAGAGGCTGGGGTGGCCCTGGGAAGAGAGGTCGGGGTGGCCCTGGGAAGAGAGGTCGGGGTGGCCCTGGGAAGAGAGGCGGGGGTGGCCCTGGGAAGAGAGGCCGGGGTGGCCCTGGGAAGAGAGGCCGGGGTGGCCCTGGGAAGAGAGGCCGGGGTGGCCCTGGGAAGAGGCCGGGGTGGCCCTGGGAAGAGAGGTCGGGGTGGCTCTGGGAAGAGGCCGGGGTGGCCCTGGGAAGAGAGGCTGGAGGTGGCCCTGGGAAGAGGCCGGGGGTGGCTCTGGGAAGAGGGGCCGGGGGTGGCTCTGGGAAGAGGCCGGGTGGCCCTGGGAAGAAGGCGCCTTGGGTCTGATGCATCACTGGCCGTGGGTGTGACTCAGCCGGCTGCCTTCTGTCTGGAGGAATGAGGACGTTGGCCTGGGTTCTGGAACCCCACTGCCTGGGTCTGAGTCCCTTTGCTGTCCCTCCCGGCTGCCAGGCCTTGCCTAAGGCACTTGACCACCTGGGTTTCCCCATCTGGAAGACGGGGACAATGACCCCAGTGTCACAGGGCCAGGGTGAGAGTTAAATGAGCTACTATTTGTCAGGAGCTTCGTCGACCAGGCCCAGTACCTGCCAGCACCCTGTTGGGTTTCCTGTGAGCCTGAAGGGAAGAGGGATTCTGGGCCTGGGACTGCAGCGGGGGAGGACAGGGGCTCTCAGAACGGGGTTTCTGCTGCCCTGGCCTCCGGCCAGCTTCAGTCCGGTTGGCCCCTTCCTGGACAGGAGAGCACAGTGGTCTCCAAGAGAAAGGCTTTTTCTGGAGAGCACCGGGGACGCCTCATTGGAGAAGGCTGGGCCAGGCACCGAGGCGGCAAGGAGAGACCCTGGGACCCTGGCAGGACGCGCCTGCCCCTCCCTGGCCAGGAGAGGCTCACCTGCTGTCAGGCTGAGGTCAGGGCCGTGTCCCCTCCGTGGGGGGGAAGGGACGGGTTGTCCTGGGAATGCTGTCCCCACTGAAGGGCCTGAGCCGTATGCCAGGCCTGTGGGGCACCAGGGGACTGCGGTGGGACGGTTCTGAAAGGAACCCCAACTCCCCCCTCTCCTGGGACGGGCTCTCCTCTGTCCTCCTCCCCACTCGGTCCTGGTCCTTCGCCTGCCCCGTCCTTCCTCCCAGGACGGAGCCCCTGGAGGAGAGTCTTTACAAACTGGGCTGCGTTGGAACTTGGGATTGGCTGGCCAGGGCCATTCTTTTCCCAGGTTGCCATGGCAGCCATTTCCCGGGTTGTCAGTGATGAAACTCAGAACATTGTTTTCAAATAATCCGTGTAATTGAAATAACAATTGAGCTGTTAACTCGTCTCTCACACCCGGGCTGGGACAGATCCTCCTCCCTCCACACCCTCCTCTCCACCCCAAGCCCTCCCGTCCTGGTCCCTCCGCCTTGGGGCTGGGGGAGGGAGACATGGCCTCCCGTCCCCGACAGCATCCCAGCGACTGCTCCCAGGGCTGAGCCAGCACTGGGGGCGCCCGAGCCCCTTCCCCCTCTTCTTACAACCTGAGGCAAGGGAAGGGAAGAAGTTGGCGGTGACAAGTGGCATCGCGAGTGGATCTAAGCCCCAGAGTCGCTGACCTTGTGTGGGCTCTCCTCCCTCACCCCCACTTGGCCGCGGCCCAGGGAGCCAGGCGCCACGCCGTGTCCTTAGGACTCGCGGAAATGCCTGCCGGCGGGTGGTCGGGGCACAGACGTCTCCCCATCTCCCTGAGCCAGGAAGCAGACCTGCTCTTGGTTGTCACAGGCTGCTTGGAAGGGGCAGTCTGGGGACTTGTGGCCAGGAGAAGAGGAGGGGGGGGTGGGATTCCAAAGTCCTGCGCGGCCGTCCAGCCCCAGCTTGGGCTTGTGGCTACATCAACGGGAAGGACATGGACCCCAGGACCCTGCCTGGTCCTCGGGAAGGACGGGCGGGTGGAGAGATGGAGAAATGGCTGCCCTGGGGCCGCAGGTCCACACAGACAGCCCCCACGGAGGCCGCTTCAGGGAGCATAAAAGCCTTTTTTAAAAGCGTCTGGTCGCTGTCCAAGGTGCTCTCTCGTCCGCAGAGCATGTGGGCGGCGGCGCTGGCTGGGGCTGGGGTGGAGCCAGTCCTGGCGGTGAGACTGGAGCCTGCAGGGGGTTGGCTTCCTCCTCCGGATTCTGGAGACGGCCACCAGGACAGCTTCCAGTGCCCAGTTCATTCATCCTCACTCCCTCAAGCCGTTATTGAATTCCTGCTCCGTGAGGGAAGCAGTGTCTGTCCCCAAGGACTCTCCTGGTCTAGTGGAGACACCCCCCCCATGGCCAGTGTTCTTGTAGAGGGTGACAGGTGCCAAGTGAGAACACAATGCGTCTCACCTGTGCCTGTGAGGATGATAAATAAGACCCCACACGCCCGTAATCCCAGCAGCTGGGGAGGCTGAGGCGGGAGGATGGCGAGTTCCAAGCCAGCCTCAGCAAAAGTGAGGCCCTAAGCCACTCAGGGAGACCCTGTCTCTAAGTAACATACCAAATAGAGCTGGGGGTGTGGCTCAGGGGTCGAGTGCCCCTGAGTTCAATCTCCAGTATCCCCCCCCCAACAAAAGGGATCAGAAAGACCCTCCTGGAGCAAATGCCTTGGGCTCAGTGTTGAGGGAGCTTTTGGGAGGTGACAGGAAGAAGAGCACTTGGTAGGGAGTAGCAGGAGCCTGGCAGGGACACAGTCACGTGAGGAGGACGAGGAGAAGGTGCCGTGACTGAAGGGCTGGCGGCCTACAGCGAGTGACAGATTGAGGAGACTGGAGAGGGGCAGTGGCCTGCCCAGAGTGCCACCTGGAGTTAGGGGTGCAGCCAGGACTGAACCTCTTGACAGAACACCAGAACGTTGCCGGGCAGGCAGGGTGGTGCACGCCGGCAACCCAGGCCACTCAGGAGGCCGAGGCAGGAGGACCGGGCGTTGGAGGCCGGCCTGGGCAACTTGGTGTCAAAATAAAAAGTACAAAGGGCTGGCGATGGGGCTCAGGGGGGGACGCTTCCCTGGCACGTGGGGGCGTTCGATCCCCGGCACCTCAAAAATACAGATGGATGATGGATGGACGGAGAGAGCATCAGGGCTAGCTGGGACTTGGGAATGCTCTAGAACAAACTGCCTCTGTTTTCCATGGAAAACAGAAAGAGAGACTTTGGAACCTGCGCCGTCTGATGTCAGAGCCAGAGCGACTTTCCTGACCCTGAAGTGGGCGAGTCCGCCTCAGCTCAGCGGGGACAGGCCAGCAAGGGCAGCTGCCCCCTGGGAAAGTGCTGTGGGGCCTGCAGCCTGGGCTGGCTCCGTCCCCTGGAGCGCTGGGCTCCAGCAGGAGGCTGGGCGGGGTGGACAGGGGGAGGCCCTGCTGCTCTTGTGTCCTCGCGGGCTCCTCCTTGCCCCCCCACCCCTGGGGCGGTCTTCTCATGGGGTGGGGAGCTGGGTCCCCAGGAAACATGACAATGACTTACACAGCTTGGGTGGTCACAGCCCACGTGGGGGCGGGGACTGCTGGCACCTAGGGAGTGGCTGCTGCCAGGCACAGGATGGCCCCGCGGAGCTGAGGTGGAAATCTGCACTCCCAGGCTGTCTGTGCAGTCGATCGCGGCCCCCGGAGTGGCCCCGGGGCGGGCACAGGTGCAGTCCGGGCTGAGGCACCGAGAAGCACAAGTGGCCTCCATGCGGGGCAGAGCGGCTGTGTGGAGAGGCCCTTGACCCCGAGCCGGGCTGCCCATCAGCGGAGGAGGAATAACAGCTCCTGCCGCGGGAACCGTCGAGAGGTGGGGGGAGACCCTGCGGGCAGAGCGACAGCAGGACAGCTGCCCGAGCCAACGCCCGGGGGCCCCGGGGCTGGAAAAGAAGCCCCAGCCAGGTCCAGGGCCTCTCTGCCAATCACAGCCCGCTCGTGGGCACCGCACTGACCTCTCTGCCCGGCTGTCTCTGTAAAGTGGGGTTGCAGTGGGGCCTGCCACCGTGGGCCCTTGGGCAGGTTAAACTCGGGGTGGGAGGTGGGCACCCTGGGTCGGCGCCACGCGGGCGCCGGCCACTGTTATTACGAGGACACGAGTTCCACCTGGCACAGGGAAGAGGGGGACCAGATGGTGCCGCCTCTCTCAGGAACCCAGGCCCTCACCCCGGCCCCCCGGGATCCCTGCTCAGGCCCTCGGGGACCCTGCCAAGGCTGCTGGCCTCTCTCCCCACACCCGACCCCTTGGGCAGGCCTCTCCTCCTCCCTTCTCGCCTTCAGAGCCCTGGGGTCTGACAGGTCGGAGAGGGTGAGTCTGGGGAGGGGACGGGTTGGCCCTGCACCTCCCTCCGTAGCTGAGGCCCCCCTACTGTGCACTGGCCCTGGCCACTGGGACCAGCCCCGGGCTCACCCCAGCTCAGGGTTTCTCCGCTCAGTGCCACCACCCCTGGGGTCTGATCCCTGAGGCTGGGACAGCCCTGGGCTGGGCACTAGATACCGCTGCACCTTTCCCCAGCGGCCACCAGGAGTGGGTCCCACACTGCCAGGTGTCCCCGGGTGGAGATGCCCCTGGTAAAGGCCACTGTTGATCCTTTGGAGGAGGCTGGTGCTACAGTGTCCTGCAGAGGAGCCTTGAGACCCTGTTGAAGGTCCCCAAGTCGAGTGCCTTTACTCCATTTCCTGCCAAGGTCGCAGTCCCTTGGCCCATCTTTCAGAACCAGATGGCCATGACTGTCGGCCCAACCAGAAATTCCAAATCCTAACTTCAAGTCCGAAACCTGCTTCCCAAACTCCGGCCCCAAGTCCGAGCCCCAGCCTGAGCCCTTGATGTACCTCCAGATCCACAGGCCCCCGACCCCAAGCCCAGTTCTTGATCCGACCTCAGCCTCAGACCCGGAGACCCCAGGAACCCCGAGCTTGCACACCCTGACCTCAGCCTCAGACCCGGAGACCCCAGGAACCCTGAGCTT
>NW_027522437.1:20000-135000 GCF_052094955.1 Ictidomys tridecemlineatus
GGGGAGAGCGCTGGCGGACCCCCAGAGCTGGTCTCCTGGGCCAATCTGTGGTCTGCAGCCGGGCGCCACTCTCCGGGGCGAGCGCCAGGACTGAGCTCCGGCTCCTCCTGTGCTGGGAGGGAGATGAGGGGGCGGAGCGCAGGAGGAAGTGAGGGAGCCCACAATTAGACAAGGTGCCGGACACTGGAGGGTTGTGGGTGCAGAGAAGGGAGGGCCCAAATCTGGGGCGCCAGGGAGGGCTTCGTACTTTGGAGGGGACTTTGGATCCTGGTTTGAGTGATTCCTAAGAAATCCCCCATCGGACAAGAGTAGGGAAGGGCATTCGGGGAGAAGGATCAGCACACGCAAAGGCTCAGAGGTTGGAAACATCAGCACACGTCAAAATGAGCCATGGTGCCCAACGCTCCAAGCCTGCAGCCCCGCTCTGTTCCCCACGTCAGCAAAGCGGGTCACCTTGGAGTTCCAGCGAATCCCTCTCCTATACATCCTCCCCGGCATCCCTGCTGCGTCCTGAGGACAGGTCTCCTGTTGCTCTCTAGTGACAGTCCCTTCGCTCCCCCTCATCATCGCCACCTGGTCCGGTCATCATCCTCCCTGACCACTGCCTACTCCCCCCTCCCTGTTTCTTACTGGCCCCCCGTGGGGACCCCAGCAGGCAAGGGGTGGGGCTCAGTGCCCTCCTCTCCTCCAGGCCAGGAGCGGCTCCTAGGGTGACACTGGAACTGTCCCAGGGCCCAGGAGACCCTGCCTGGGTGGCCGCGGCCTCCCCTGGCTCATCTCTGCCTTCCTCCCGTCACCCCGGCCTGGCCTGCTCCTTCCTGCTGCCTCTCAGCTGCCCAGCCTGCTCCCATCCCCCTGCCCTGCCCCGGGGCCTTGGCCCACGCTGCTGCCCACTGACTGCTCGGCCCTCTCTGCGTCTGAGGAAGTCCCTGCCCTGGGCAGCCCTTGGGGAGCCCCAGGCTGGCCTGGGCCCTGTGGATGGGCCCCTTGCTCATTTCTTTGAGGGCATCACGGCATGTTTTAGTGCAGCTGGGAGTTAATTGATGACCACAGCTGAGTACTGAGCACGTCATGCCCCGTAGTGGGTGATGGTGAGTGTGCAAGTGTGTCACACACACCTTCAATTCCTTGCGTAGCCCTAGGAGGTAGCTGCAGTCATCGTTCCCATTCTACAGAGGAGAAAGCTGAGGCCACTTAGAATGTAAAGAGGACCTGGCCCCAGGGCCCCCAAACCTCTATCTTTCCTGCCTGGTATTAAAGTCCGTGAGACGAGGGACCGTGTCAGTCTGGCTCACAGTGCCGTCCCTGCATCCCGCGGAGGACTTCGCAAGGGTTTGTTGAATGAATGAATGTTTGATTGAATGAATGAATAAATGAATACGCGTTGGAGCGGCGCGGGGCCCTGGTGTGGGAGTGCAAGAGGAGGACGGAGCCCGAGACAGCGCGAGGCACCAGGCCCTGAGTGGCAGGCAGAAGAGTCTGGACTTGGCTCTGGGCCACGGAGCAAAGGAGGGTGGAGCCCAGGTGAGACAGACCCGCCGCCCGCCGCCCGGCTGTGGAGCAGGACCAGGGCAGGTCCTTCCCGGCCCAGCAGCCGGGCAAGACTGGCACCGCCCCTCCCACTTGGCTCCATCAGCATTCAGCGTGTGGCTCGGGCGCCACAATTAACACCAAGGTACAGTCATTCATCCTGACTGGCGGACTCGGGGGATCAGCCATGGGGGCTGGCTGCGCGGGGCTTCTGCTGGGAAGGCATGTCACAGCACAGCGGCCACCGAAATGAAAAGCTATTAATAATGATCCTGGAACTTCACTCCCATCAGCTGTTTGTTTAAAGGTGTTCCCTGCTCGGAGCCGCCTGATTTATGTGGGCAATAACGCGCCCCGGCCGCCCGCACTTTTTAAAGCAGCGCTAATGGGGTGAGACCGAGAGCCCAGGGGATGCTGGGGAACGGGACCCGAGGGCCAGGCCTGGTCAGCCCCGACCCCGGCGCCCTGCGGGGATGGTTCTTTAAGGCCCTGGAGACGCATGAAGGGGACAGGCGCAGAGCCAGGGGAGCTGGGTTCAGGTCCTGCCCGTCTGCACTTGAAAACACCTGCGTGGCAGAGTCGGCAGGAGAATCCCGTGAGACGCACACAGCAAGGGCTCAGTAAAATCTTAGTTTTCTCTCTTTTTCTTAGTAGAACAACGGTCCCTGCCACCAGCCCCGCCCCACTCAGGAGTGGTCACTCTGACGCACTCCCGTGTTTCCTGGAGGACCCAGGTCTGTGTTTGACATTGAAGTCACTGAAGGCCCCGTGCAGAGCGGGCAGAGACCCGGCGTCACGCCCAGTTTAGAGATAAGGGAACGAGTTCCCAGGAGGAGGCGACCTGAGGTCATCCACCACGTCCACGCCCCTAGGCGTCCCAAATGGACGGCTGGTACATGTTTGGCCCACCGCTGGGCGCCCAGCCGGGCACAGCCCCCACGTGTCCAGCGTGTAGCAGGAACAGGGTGTGTTTGTTGAACTGAAAAGAAAAAGCGTCAGAATCTCGGCTCCTGGACTCAGGAGCCACTGCCCTTCCCACTGCCCAGGGGCAGTCGGGGAGACCTGGCCCCGCTCCCCAGCTTCAAGGACCTACTTAAAGGGGAGCTGGATCAGACTCTTGGGGGCGGGGCCTCGGCCCTGGCGTGCTCACGTCTTGGGTGGCTCATTCTGGGAGGTCTTCTTTGGGGGCTCTTCTGTGTGTTGGGGTGTTGAGTAGCCTGGCCTCCACAGCAGCACCCCCAGACAGACACGTCTGCAGACACTCAGGGGTGGCAGGAGGCTGTCGCTGGGGGTCAGGGAGGGGGACTGGAGCCACCTCCTGGCCAGTGACCAGGGAGAGACGTCATGGTCACATTTCACAGTCACGTCCTCCCCTTGGCCTGATACAGGGCAGCTCCCCTGTGCACGCCCGGTCACCAGGCAGCTCTGTTCATGTGCTGACCTGGTCCATGGACAGTCAAGGCCAGGCCAAGGTGAGCATCCCAGAATGCACTGCAGCCGAGATGGAGACCACCGGTCCCCACCAGGACCCGCAGTGAAGGGGAAGCCTGAAGCCCTTGGGCTGGAGACCAGAGTGGGCAGGGCTGGGCACGGTGAGGAGGGGGTCAGGTGTGGCATGAGCGGAGACGGGAGGCAGGAAGGAGGGGGGGGAGGGGCCACTTTCCCGCCTGGTGAAGCCACTCTGTCTCTGCAGATTCCTTCTAGTTCCAAATTATCCCCTGAAGCCTCCTTCGGCTTCCACGGAGGCCACCTGGAGGGACAGAGTCGGTGTGACTTTGGTCTCAGAAGGTCCCAGTGGAACCTCGAGCCCTGTGGCCCGGGCCAAGTCACATGATTGAGGGGGACATTCATCCGACAGCACAAGCATTGACCAGTCGGAACAGATGATCCTGAAAACAGCCAAGGGAGCTGGTGGACATGGCCCTGGCCCCGAGGCTGCATCTCCACCCAGATAAAATGGGGACCCGCACATGGGCCCAGGGCTCTCTGAAGTGAAATGGGGGTAAAGCACGCAGCCCAGCAACTTGCGTGCAGTGGGGAGCCAGTAAATGTCCCCTGGAGTCCCTGGAGGATCCAGAAGGCGCTCAGGTGGCCCTGAGCCGGACAAGGCCTTGGCTCAGGATTCTGAGCCGTGTTTGGGAACCTCTTCTCCAGCCGGCCCAGGGACGGGGAGGCTGAGAGGGGTCTGGCTGTGGATTGCCACTGCAGCCAGCAGGCACCGAGCTCCCACTGCGCAGAGGTCCCAGGGGGATCCTGGACCCTGGGGTCTTCATCCCGCCCAGGGGTCCGGGAAGACCTGTCCCCGGGGAGGACCTGCATCGTGGCTCCATCCTGGCCCGCCAGCCCCCCGGGCGTGTTTAGCGGCTTGTCATGACGAGATCCATTTTCTTATCTCTCCTTCCATATCTATTTCCCTAACTCTTACTTAACGAGCTCCCCAGAAAATAAGAAAATCATTGGAACAATTTCCTTAAGTGTGAAGGATTAGTTTGAAATCGGCATTAAGGGCACTAATTACCTTCATTCCCCCACCTTTCCCACAGCCGTTTGTCAGCACGAGAGTTCATTCATCTGCTTCGCAGGAGGTCAGCCGGCATCCGGCCGCCGGGGGTCTTCTGCTCCTGCCTTCACGCAGAGGGCGTGTGCGTGTGCGTGTGCATGTGCGTGTGTGTGTGTGTGAGTGAGAGACACACACACACACACACACACAGGAGGCTGAGAAAGAAGTAAAGGGGGCAGACAACCTCAATGTCCCATGACTCGGTGTGAAGTTACCCGCTGGGACTCTGGGACAGGGGAGTCCAGTTCAGAATCAGATGGGTGGGCACCTGGGGAGGCACCTGGGAGGTCCAGGCACAAGCCGGCAACACCTGGTCTGACGAGCCCCGAGAGACCTGGACTCCCAGCGGCGGACTCACTGTGGGGACGTCCCTCTGTGTCTCTGGGCCTCAGTCTGCTCATCTGTAAAATGAGTGTGACATCTTGGAGCGAGAGTAGTAAGAGGAAGTCTGGCCTCCGAGGAGGGCAGGCCCTGCTGGTGGCTCCACCCTGTCTTAAGGCTCGCAACAGCTCCAAGGGCAGCTATTATGTTAGCACAGTGTACCCATGAGAGAGTGGAGCATCAGAGAGGTTAGGTGATGAGCCCCAGGCCACACAGTAAGCTCAGAGCTGGAACTGGAACCTGAGTCTGTCTGATTGGGGGGCTCCTGCCGCTCTACCTGGACCCCAGATCTCCATCTGCCCCTTCAGTCACCCTTCCAGGGCACCAGAAGCCCTGGTTCCGGCCCCAGCTCCAGCTGGTGCCCGGGTGTGACAGGTGACCCTGCATGTCTGGAGCCTGGGCGTCCTCCTCTGTGACTGGAGCGGCTGTGCCTCCTGCAGCAGGCAGCGGGATGGTGGGGACCACGTCCTGTTGATTTTGTAAGTGGAACGTGACTTGGGAGAGTGGAGGACGGCAGGGAGGAGCTCCCCGGGGGAGGAGAACCAGGAGGGGACAGACCTTCAGCAGGACACCAGGGGGTCTGTGCACCTGGCCAGTGGCCCCCCTTGGGACCCCAGAACCGAGGGAGCCTCCTCCCTGTGCAGGGCTCTGACCAGAAGGGCTGCCATGACGGAGCAAGACGACAAACGGTGCGGCCCAGGGACTGCGGCTCCTGGCCGGCCCGCACCTGGTGTGGGGGAGGGGCGGTCACCCCCACTCCTTCCCCTGGCGGGGCTCACGGGGCAGGGGAGGCGGATAAGCTCCGAGGAGACCGGGAACATCTTCCATTTTCCATTTAACCACCCGATATTGAATTATAAATAATTCATACACCTGCCAAACATTTGATTAAAAGAACCCAATTCACACTGCATTTGTCAGGGGGTAAGAATTGCATTTGGTGTTTTTATTTTAATCTGTCCTTTAACTCTTTTACGAATATTTATTTATACTTGGCTGTCAGGTTTTATTCTATTTGCCCTGATTTCATTCTGGCGGTAGCTGGCATTTTTTCCTTTCCCTTTTTATTTTGTCACTTCTGCCTGGTAGTCATGCTTTGGAGAGCCCAGAGGTAATAAATAAGAAAGTGAGACTCCTTCCCGGCTCCTCGCACTGCCGCCCCCGCC
Organism: Ictidomys tridecemlineatus; assembly: GCF_052094955.1. Classification (NCBI taxonomy): domain Eukaryota; kingdom Metazoa; phylum Chordata; class Mammalia; order Rodentia; family Sciuridae; genus Ictidomys; species Ictidomys tridecemlineatus. Next base: position 25,638 of record NW_027522437.1, read on the forward strand.
CCCCGCCCCTGTCCAGGGACCCCCCTCCCTGGCTGCTGCCCACCGGCCAGGCCGAGTGCTCTGGATCGGAACCGGCAAATTCCAGGGCTTCTTCTGAGAGCTTCCAGTTCTAGCTCCTGACTTTGACCTTGACCTTGACCTTCCACTGCCGTTCTTTCTCTTGGCCAAGCATAGAGTAGGTGCTCAATGATTATCTATTAATGAATGAATGAAGCCACACCCTAAAAACATGGCCAGGTTCCGTGTCTTTGGGAGGAGAGAGGAAGGACCTGGTATTGGTGGAGTCTACTGATGGGATCCTGGAGCTGGACGGGGTCTGGACCGCAGCTGTGGGTCTCTCAGTAAGCGGCGTGGGTTCCTCGGGACGCGGGACCCCATCAGCACCCCGTCAGGGGTGGGTAGGAGGGTTGGCACCTGTGCCCAGCACACAGGAAGCACCAAGGGACGTGGGCGCTGTTGTGAGTCTCCCCCGCCCTCTCCCTGGCCAGAGGCCACCTGCCCTTCCCCCTTCTCAAGCCCTCGTGATATTATCCTGGATGCCAGGCCGGGTGGACAGATGTGTCTATGACAAACGAGAACCAGTCGAGTCGGCCATTTCCCTCCGTTGGCCACCTGCCCTTGCAATAATGCGCCGTGTTTGTCGGAGGGCTTACACGGGTCGGTTTGTGAGTTGACATAAAAACTTGTTTCTGCCAAGTGATTCAGGTGAGCTGGGAATTTCCTGGAGACCTGTGTCAACGCTCCTTGAATACAAAGGTGCGGGCATGTTGGACGCTGGGAAAGGCTCTGACAGTAACACGGGCATCAGGGCCGGCGGATGCGATTTTGCTGTTGTTGTTACAACCCTCTCAGGGACACGATTTCCCTCATCTCCCATAAGAACCTAGTGACTGGACCCTGCAGAATCTAGCCCAGCCCCCCTTCTTCCACGGCCCCCTCCCATCCCCAGGCATCGCGCAGAATTAGAAGGGGTCTCGGGTTCCATCTGTCACCTGAGCGGTCCCAGGGGCTCATTCTTTCCAGATCCACACTGTTGTTGTTGTTTTTTTCCTAAAACCTATCTGACCATATCATTTCCTTCATTGAACCTCCAATGGCTCCTCATTGTCCCTGCGGTATAGAGATCCGACCCCAGCAATCAACTAGGAGGAGGAAGACCCTTGCTTGTGAGCCGGCCACCCCCGTTAGATTGCGGTGAGTTGTGTCATCGACGATCATCTAGCTCCACAAAAGAATCCAAATCACCGACGTCCCTGAACACCTAATTTTGTCTGGCAGCGTGACTGGCCCAGGGCTCAGGAGCAAGGAGACGCTGCTTGGGTTGTGCCAGGTCCCCGCTTAGAATCGGGAAAGCTGTGGGAAAAGGGCCAGAGCCGGCCGGCTCCCACAGGGTGCTCACCGCGTTCGCTTCGCTCCAAGCCAACTGCAAGCTGGGTGTCGCTTGGCAGAGCCAGGCAGAGGCCTGCTCAAGGTGGCCTGCTGTTAAGTGATGAGGCCCGAATCCAAATCCAGGTCTCTTAGAGCCCGACATCCACGTCTGCACTTAATACCGTGCTGCCTTCCAGAAAACAGTGGGTGACGGTCCCAAGGGCCAGGGCAGCCCCCGGACCATATGGAGGGCCTCCTAGAGGGAGCTCGGAGGAGGGGACCCAGACCGCCATCATCCCCAGGACCACAGTGGCCCCTAGACAGCTTAAAAGCAGTTTTACCCCAGAGTCTGAGCCGTGGAAAGAGGCCTGGGCTGTGGGACAACAGTCCAGGCACGAACTCCGCTTGTCCCCACGATGAGGAGTCACTGGGGTAACTCACTTTACCTTTGTGCACCCCGGCTTCCTCCCCAATGGCGGGTTGGAGGCTGGAGGAAGTCACGCGGGCAGTACATACTTTGGGCAGTACATGCTTTTCCAACCAGGAGATGAACGACACCTTCTTTGTGGAATTTGAATTTGACCCTGCAAAAAAGATCTCATGCATTCAGCAAGTATTTTTAAAAGTTGTTCACTTCCTTTCAACAACTAACTTTATAAGAAAGCCATGAGGGGTTGGGGCTGGGGCTCAGCGGGAGAGCGCTCGCCTAGCACGTGTGAGGCCCTGGGTTCGAGCCTCAGCACCACGTAAAAATAAACAAACAAAATAAAGGTGTTGTGTCCACCTACCACTAAAAAAACTATTGAAAAGCCAGAACGCCATGGATCCCCTCTCCTGGAAAGTGGGACGCCCTGGAAGAAGCTCAAGTCCTTTCCTACCACCTCCAATCTGCTCTTGTCCCCAGTTCCCCAGAGCCAGGCCGGTGACGAGCTCAGTATGTGTCACCACCTGCCATTTTTAAACTCCAGCATGCATTATGCGTACCCACAGAGTATAAGTAGCATTGTTTTGTATTTTTTAATGTAAATGGATTCATACTGGATGTATCACACTCTGCAATTTGCTTTTTTTTTTTTAATTTATTTTTTGTGCCGACAAGGTTTCTGAAAGCATCCATGTTGGTATATATAGCTCTTCATTTACTGGCTGCGTTCCACGGGATAAATGTGTCCCGTGCCGTGGGTCCACTCCTCACCTGCAGGTGGAGGGAGGCCTCCTCCCTCCCTCCTGGTGCGGTGACTGTCCATGTGCGTGGCCATCGGCACCCTGCAGGCCTTTCCTGAGCCGGCCCCTGGGTCCTGACTTCTCTATTTCCGTTCCAGTGGACGGGGCAGGCTCATGGTGGGGAGGACAGTACCACGGCCCGAGCTGTGGCGCGCAGTAACAGGTGTCAGGAGACCTCGGAGCCCAGAGGAGGCAGAGTGGGCTCCCTGCCGCGGAGCAGGTTCCGACCCAGTCTGGCCCAGAGCTTGGCCTTCCAGAGCCTGGCGCGACCCCCTCTCTCCTCCAGGCACGAGGGCTTGGCACAGAGATCTCTGGGATAATGAACGGGGCCATTCTGGACCCAGAGCCCAGAGCCCATGAAATTCCAAGTGGACCAAAAGGTGTCGTCCCCTCGCTCTGGGCCAGGAGGCCCATCTTGGCAGCCAGGGGGACACCTTGCCCTTCATGCGTTTTCCTTTGTGCAGACACTGGGAGCTTGGGGTGGCAGAGGTAGGACAGGGACACTGATGGACTGTGGCGTCCCAGGTCTCCGAGGACAGCTGCGGCCCAGGGGAGGGGTGGGGGAGCCCCTGCACGTCTCTCTGCAGCCAGAGGGTGAACGGGGTCAGCCGCTGCCTGTGCCCGGTCCAGGGGCCTGAAGTGGAGTGAAGGACCTAGAAGCCTGGGTGGGGCTCATGGTCAGCCTGGGGTACAAAGCCACACACTGTCCCCAGAAGGTCACCACCCGGTAGGAGAGGACTGGAGGGTGGTCCACTGGGAGCCCCAGGCCTGATGTCCTGCTCTGTTCCCAGCCTGCAGCCCGCCCTCCGCTCCGCCTGGCACCTGTCACTTGGCCGGCACCTCCCACCTCTCACCTCTGCCCACGTCAGCACTGGGCACACTCCTTCTCCTTTAGGAAAGCCCGCTCGCCCACCCTCCCCGGCTCCTGGCTCTCCTCTCCCCCACGCCAGCCCACTCCAATCTGCTGCCCGCCCCCTCCCTGCGCCACTGCCACAAGGCCACCGAGGACCTCCCGGTGCTCCCTCATCCCGTCACCCCCCCCACTCCACCTCTCAGGACCCCGCGGTGGCTCCACCGTCCCTGCTCCCCCATCCCCACCAGCTCCTTCGTGGGCTGCTCCCCCCCCTGCCCCGGAACCTGTGGAGCATCTTGTATCAGCTTAAAGACACTCACGCGGGAAGCGCAGGATCACAACAAAACGGCCGTGCGCCACCCATCAGCCGTCCCCCATCAGCCGTCCCCCATCGGCCGTCCCCCATCAGCCGTCCCCCACTGGTGTTTTTAAGACACGAGGCTCTGGGCTGAGTGCCACGTGTGTGGCCCGTGCTCTGCGTGCACAAAGGACCAGCTCACAGGGGGCGTCTCCCCCACCCGGCCACAGCTCACAAGTGGCCCTGGGACAAGTCCTCATGGAGCCTTCTAGAAAAATGTCTTGTTCGTCCCCTGGCCTCTGTGGGTATTCTCCTTACGCAGAGGGGTGGTTCCAGCGCTCTGCTGGCCCCTGCGGCCACCCTTTCAGCCTGGACCAGGCTGGGCTCCTCTCCCTCCGTATCCTTGTCCGGAGCCATCCCGCCCCTGAGGGGTGTCTCTGGGGGAGAAGCCAGCTGCTCCTTGCTGGCTCTGTTTCCTCCTGGGTCTCAGGCTCACACTCAGCTGTGCACCTGACTCCCCTGGATCCAGCACATTCTCTGTCCACCCAAGCCGGCTCTTCTCGCCTCCCAGCCCAGCACCTGGGAGTCACCCGGACAGCTGGACATGGTTGTCAGGTCGTGGCCAAATCCTGGTGACGGTTAGGTCTGGGGGACAACCCCGTGCTTCAGTTTTCTCCTCTGTGAAGTGGAGATGACCAGGGCACCTCTCTCATGGCGGGGTGTGGACATGTGGATGGGGCGGGTGGGGGGCAGGCCTGCAAGGGGCTGGGCACAGCCTTCCTGGCTCACGGCGCTGGCTCCCTCCTGCCGTCTGTGGCTCCCACAGCCGCCCGCCCTCCTTCCCCAGTCACCACACCAGTCCATCACCAGGTCTGTGGACGGCCCGGCCTGACCGGCTCACCAGCCTCCTTCTCAGCCTCCCACATCCCCCCACACTGTTCTCTTGTCACTGAGTGGTGCTTTAAAAAGTACATCAGATCACTGTTACTGCCCTCCTTAAACCTCAGGGGTCACAACGCTCTAAGGCTCCAAAGCCCCGTCCCCCCAGCTGGGCTCTGCAGAGCTTCCCGGGGCGCCCGGCCCTGAGCGCTCTGTGCGGACCCTCTGACGGGTCAGCGCCCCGCGGAGCCGAGGTTACACGTGGGTTGTGCCCAGGGTCTCTGCAGCCTGGCACCAGCCACCTCACAGGCCACATCTCTCCCCCGACCCCCTTAGGTTCACGTCCAACTGGAACAAACCTCTTCCATTTCCCCAGCAGGACATGCACCTGCTCTCACCTCTGGCCTTGCCCGCTCTCCCAAGGCCCGGATCCTTCTTCCCACCTGCGCGTTCCTGCCCGTGCACGGGCCACTCCCCTCACCCTCTCCTGGAACACTCCGCGGAAGCTTAGCGCTCCTGGTTTCTTGGTGAAGGCCCCCGACATTTCCCTCCGGCTCTGGTTTAAAAGTCTTTTCTGGCGCTCGGTCCTTCTCCCACGGACAGACAAAGCCCCCTGGGGGCGGACGCTTGTCATCCACCGCTCTGCCGGCTGGGTGCCCGGGGTTGGGCGCAGAGATCCGTGTGAGCTCAGCCTCCAGTGAAGACAGCCTGGGACCCTCCCTGCCAGGGACTGACCCTGTCCCTGAGGGTACACCGTGAGGGACACCAACGAGAAAGCCTCTCGGTGACACCACCGTGTTAGCGAGGACACGAGCAACAAGTCGAGAAACCAAGTGACACGTGCGATTATGGAGGGAAGGCCGCGTGGGAACCAGGAGAGGAGGGGCCACAGCCGGGCAGGGCTGCACCGGGGGACGTGGGGCTCTTCTCACCCAGAGGTGACGTGGGGACAAAGACACTCCCACGCCAGGGAGGGGCATCAGGGTTGTGCACATGTTGAGAAAGTGGCCGGCAGAGGGTCTGGCTAAGGCAGAGCGGGTCTGCCGGGTTCAGGGAACTCAGAGGCCATTTCAGCTGCAGCAGAGGGAGGGACGGAGGAGCGGAAGAGGGGACTGGCCAGGGAGGTCAAGGGGCCCATCACCTGGGGCCTTGCAGCAACCCCAGCTTCTATTCTGAGAGAAACTGGGGGGGGGGCGGCGGGGGGGGGGCGTTTCTTCTGACAGCTCTTGAGTGTGACCCACGTGCTGTTGAATTCGGCCGTTGTGAGCACACACTCAATGGTGTCCAGTAAACCAGAGCTGGGCAGCTCCGCCACCTTCGGCTTTAGAACATCCTCTTACCCACAGAGGTCCTTCGTGCCCATCTGCTCAATTCCTCTTCCCACCGGGGGCCCCACTGATCTGCTTTCTGTCCTGTAGATCCGCCTTCTCGGGACATTTCTCAGCAGCCGCACCCCGGGACCCGTCCCTGCTCTGCTTTGTTGGATCCTGGCTGCCTTCTTTCCTGGAGCCTGGTCAGGGTGGGTGCGGCGGGTTCTGGGTTGTCAGCGGTCCCTTTACTCTGCTCAGTAGTACTCCTTCAAGGGGTGGGCCGGGCCAGTTCATCCGTGGCCAGATGGGAGGCTGTGGGGCTGACTCATGCTGCTGTGGACATTTGTGTACACGTCTTTGTGTGGACATGTGTTTTCGTTTCTCTGGGTTTGACACCTAGGAGTAGAATTGCTGGATCCTACGGCAAATTTATGTTTAACTTTTTAAGGAACTGCCCAACTGTTTTCCAAATGGGCCGCCATGTGGAGCAGAGTCTAGCGGGAGCAGATGGCAGCTGAGAGACTGGTCGTTTCGTTGACATAATTAAACAGGCCCACTGGGTTCAAGGACAAAGCAGGTTCGCCCCTGGAGACCTGGCGCCTGGCGCTCAGGTTGGCACCAGAGGGTCTCGGGGAGGACCTGGGCCAGGGAGCCCCTGGCTGCAAACCCAGCCTTCCAAGCCCCCCCCCCCCCAGAGAGCGGGGAGTCGGCCTCACCCCATCCCTCCCTCCACGCCCGTCCAATCCCCAGACAGCTTCCACGCAGCCAGAGCGTGCAAATCCTCGGTTTGGAGAAGAATCGGCACCAAGCATGACTGTGGGAAGCTGCAGAGCCCTCTCCCCCCGGGGATAAGGCAAAATTTTCTTTGCAATTAAAATTCCTTTGAAACTGGAACCAAGGAAAATGCAGAGGAGAAGGCTTTTTAAACTAAGGGAAACTCTCTCCGTGGCAATTACCACGTGTGCGTTCGACAAAGCTGTTTCCTCCTCCCCTGCCCAGCGGCCACAGGGAGGTGCCCCTGCCCGGCTCGGCTCCTGCTTTCACACTGGGCCCTGGGCCTCCGGACCCTTCCGGACGGACGGCTCCCTGACTCTCCGCCCACGGAGCCCTCGGATTCCACACATTTTCTAGCCTCAGTTCAGGCCTGGACTTACAGGGCCACTACCTGGGTCCCCAGCCCAAGGGCTCATCTGCCAGCATGTCACCCCCCTGGGCCACCCTGGTCCTGCACGCCACACACCGCCGATGTCCCTCCCCGTCTTTCCCTCCTCCGGGCCACAGCCCTGCATCTGCGCAGCCCACCAGGCTCCCAGCACATCCTGTTAATATCCTGACCCGCGTGCGGTGCCCAGTGCATTCAGGAGCAGGGAGCGTGGAAATCTAGTTCCACTCCGTTTTTTCCAGGATCAAATATGTATGGAGCCATCACGACGCAGAGCCCTGTGCCCAAGTCCCGGATATTAGCCATTTCCCTGTCAAGGAGCGCGCCGGGGGGTTGGGACCGAGCCTGTGGCTAAGAGAAGCTGAGAAAGCTGATGAAATGTAAAAAGCATCTTATTGCACATCAAAGAGCCGACCAGAAGCCTTTTGTGAGGAATTACCAGGAATTACTAGGTCAAAACCGAAGGGAAAACAGAGACCCAGAGAAGTCGGGAAGCAGAGCAGCGTCTGTCCTGGCTCCGGGACCCCGGGTCTGGTCTGGATTCTGGCGACCTCACCGCCAGGGGCCCTGGAGCCCGAGACTGCGGCCTGGACAAGGAGGGAAGCCAGGTGGGGACCCTCACCCGCAAACCTGAGGCTCCCAGAGGCTTTGCCCTTGGGGAGGGGGGGGACCTTGGGTCTCGGATCAGAGCCCGTCACTGGAGCGGGGAATGCCAGGGACCAGGCTTGACTCCGGTGGAAAGTGCTTCCCCAGCTGGACGCAAACGCTTTAAAAATAAGAAAATCCCTTCGTCCTGGGCTTGGAGTTCTTCCTTAAAATAAAATTTCAAGGGGGTCAACAGGCAGCGATAAGCAGGCACATCAGAGACTGCGGAATGAGCTGCATCGGAGCCATCCCGCGGGAGCAAGAGAGTGACAGCGTGACAGCCCTGTCCCCGGGGCCCACGGTCAGCGGGCGATGCCCTCCTAGCAGGAGCAGCCTGGGCCCCGTGGACGCTTGTCTGTCCTCAGTTTCCTCCGCCCTCTGGCTCCCTGCGGTTTCCATGGCTCCGCAGGCCCAGGTGGCCTCTGGCCCCGGGTGGCCTCTGGCCCGGCTGGCAGCTTCCTCCCGCCTTGGGCTCCCTCCCCCCCGGCCTCCTCTCGGATGGTGGGGTGCCCGGCGCTCCGTTCTGGGCCTCTCTCTGTCCCCAGCCGACGGCACTGTTTCCTGGCACTAAATGCCATCTGCGTACCAAGGAGCCTCTGATTCATGTCCCCAGCCCCGGCCTCTCGCTGCGGCTCTAGGCTGCCCCCCCAGCTGCCCGCCACTCAGGACCCTCCAGCCACGTGGCCTCGCTCCTGCTCCCGCCCGCAGCCCCTTCCCCTAAGTTCCCCTGTTAGGGTCAGTGTGGCCACCGTCCAGTGTCAACCCCCAAACCTAAGGGTCATCTGGACTCCTGGCTGGAATTCTGGTGGAGCCGGAACGAAGTGTCCACTCAGAGAGCTGCTGAGGAGGCGGGGCAGACCTGGTTGTCCCCTGCAGGTGTGGGGACAACAGGCGCCAAGCGCGACGTCCAGCCTCCGGGCTTGACCACATGGCCCTCGGGGGTCACTCGCTGAGCTGGGACACCCCGGGGAAGAGCCGGTTGGAGGACGGACCCGGCTTTGGGCGGCTGAGCGTGAGGTTCCACATCTAAGTCGGGCAGCTCTGGACTCGGGGCTCAGTGGGGACGGGGACATCGTGGTGTTGGTGGTGGGCGAAGGCTTGGCCCGGGGGCACCCCAAGGCAAAGAGAGAGGGTGGTGCACCCGCAGGCGAGACAGAGGCACCTAGGGAGGAGGGAGCCATTGGTCAGGTTCACGTTCCAAATGCTCCTGAGGGTCCAGAGCAAGGAGGACTGGAGGCCGTCCACTGGAGCCAGCAACGTGGCGGGCACTGTGGCCTCCGCGCCCTCTTGGTGGGTGTGGGGTGAAAGCCAGATGGGAGGAGAGTGAGGAGAGGACGTGTGTGCGCCCTGCGGGAGGACAGGGGACGTGTGGGGAGGGGAGGGGAGGGGAGGGGAGGGGAGGGGACGTGTGGTAAGGTGAGGGGAGGGGACGTGTGGGGAGGTGGGGGCCTGTGTTTTGGGGTTTGGTCGTAGTCTGAAGCCAGATGGACCTGGCAGTTGGGGTGCGGTGTCTGGGGCCATTGGAGAAGGGGAAGCCAGGCAGATGGCTGGCCGTTTCTTTGGTTGACAGCCCGACCGCAGACCCGAGTCACCAGGGCTCCCCGTTCTGGCCCAAGGCCGAGGGGCCACATGGGGGGGCCTGCTTTGGAGGTTGACTTTGGCATCAGACAGTCTGTGTGATCTTGGGAAAGTCAACTGACCTCTCTGTGCTTGGTCTCCACAGCAAAATGGCAATAGGGATAGGAGCTGCCTCAGAGCCCTGTGAGAGTCAGGCGATGACCCACGTGGGGCTCAGACTGTGACACCGCACTCAGTGAACATCAGCTCCTCTTCTTTCTATTGACGATTTTATCCGCAGACGATCTGGGACTGCTGCCAGCTCCCCTGGGCTCTAGGGGGGTGCATCCTGTCCCTGTGCCTCTCTGCATCGGACGGGGAGGGTCTCCAGGCAGGTCACCTGGGGTGGGAAGGAGGCGGCAGGTGACTCCAGGGAGGAGGGGGGACCCAGGGCCTCCGCGTTGGCGAGTGGAGAAAAGCACATCTGAAGGGACTCGGCGGCCGGGTCACAGAGGACCCTAAAGGGCGAGAGTGCTCCTGGGTGTCTGTGGCTTGATCGATTATTTGTGGTCAGAGAGATACTGGGCCCCGCGGGAAGGAGTGACCTCCCCATCCCGGGAGGAGTGTAAGCCAGGGCCAGACAGAAGAGAGAGGGCAGCATCGGGGGAGGCCAGGCCTGAGGCTCCCCAAGAGCAGCCACAGGGGAGAGGCCGTGGGCCTGGTGCTGGGCACCTGCCCTGGAGCCTCCGCTGCCTTCGTGTGACCTTGGGAGTCGACCTTGCACTGCTGGCCCGCGCTCCCCCAGGTACACAGAGGGCAATGAGGAGTCTGCGCAGTAGAGGTTGTGAGGCCCCGGGCTGTTGCTGAGGCTGCGCTGCCTCCTGGCTCGGCCTCCCGGAGGCCCACACTGCGGCTCTGGCCTCTCCAGCCGCTCTGGAGTCTGGGGCTGAGGAGGCTCCAGCCCAGGCCTCCCTAAGGAGCTCGCCATGGTCACCAGCTGCCGGCGGCGAGGTCAGGCGAGGCCAGGCGAGGCCGAGGCCGTGGATCCGAGCAGGGCGCCGGGCCGGGCTGAGCGGGCGGGTCCTGCTGAAGGAGGAGGCCGGGCCTTCCCGCTGTGATTTACCGCGAGGTTGACAGGATGAAAGCGGAGTTTTCAGTGGCATAATCGTGGGGACCTTGGGGACCGCGGGAGATGGGCTGCGAGGAGCTGGCGCTGATCCTGCTGCCACCAGCTAAGCCCCGGCTCAGGATGGGACTTTCCCGCCGCGTCTCCGGCCGAGGTCAGGCCCGAGCTTCAGAAGGTTTCATATGAGCGCCAAGTGCCACCCAGGACGCGGGGACGTGCTGTGCAGGGCGCTGGGCCGAGCCCCACCCCCCCACCCCCCCACCCCCCGTCAGGGGCCCCGCCCAAGTCATACCCCGGGGCTCCAGGGGCTGCAGAGGGGGACTGGCCGGGAGCAGGTGGCTCCAAGGACCCTCCTTCCCCGCAGGGTCCCCAGACCCTCGCGCCCACCCCCGGGAGCAGCTCGCGGGGCTGTTTCCCTGAAGCGCTGCAGGGGGATGGGGACTCCTTGTGCAGATGGGGTCCCTTCAGGGGGGGCAGAGAGGACAGAGGGGCCGGGGCCTGGGCAGAGGCTTCCGTGGGGGTGGACCCCCGCCCGGGCTCGGCCCCTCTCAGCAGCAGCTGGAGAAACTGAAGGCCTCGGGGGATGGAGGGGTCCACATCCTCAGACCACCAGAGGCCACAGAGCGAGTCCAGGCCAGGCACACAGTAGGGCACACTGCTTGACCTCCACTGGGCCGCATCCCGGCCACTGCTCAGGGGCCCCCAGGTCCACGGGGAAGCTGCTCCGGAGCCCCCCGGGGACTTGCACAGGCTCCGGAGACCTTCCTCCTTCAAATCCCGGCTCCCCCGGTCCTGGCTGGCTGTCACCTTGGACAAGTGACTTCACCTCTCTGTGCCCAGCGTTTTCCATCCAGAACAGATCACCATGATAGTGAAGTGCACCGTGCCCAGCCCCAGGTCGGAACGGGCACTCTCTTATCTCTGGCTCATCAAGGGCCCGGGCCCTGGCACGTTGGAAGCACCCGGGTTGGCTGCCCAGTGGCGTTGATGTCACCATCACTGCAGCACAGGGACCTGGAATACGCATTCCACTAAGTCCCGTGTTCTGTTGGCAGCATGGCCCTGGTCCTCTGATGAGTCCTGGGAACTGTGGTTTGACCTTCTATTGTACAGGAGCCCAGAGAGGGCAGGGACTTGCCAAGGTCACCCAGCATGATGGGACCCAAGCCAAGTTCCAACCAAGGCTCCTGGTCTCCCAGCCTCCACAGCTTCCTCCCGTTCTGCAGAGGGACACATTCCTTAATGTCATCTGCTCTGGTCGCAATAAAAATTAACTGCCCTGAATATGGGCCTCATCAGCGCAGCTCCCAGGCAGACACAGACCGAGGGAGAGCGGGTGGGACGTGTCACCGGGCCCCTGGGACCTCCGGGCAGCCTCTCTGGGGACTCCTGAAGGCCCACGGCGGCAGGTCTTCCCTGCCTCGGCCTGTGTGGACTCCCCCTAGGCCCAGGTGCTGGCCTCGTGGACAGAGCCAGCTGGGGAGCGTCCTGCCTGGCCCCGGTTCCAGTCCCCACCCCTCGTGGCTCTGCACCCTGCCCTGGGCACTGGGGCCACCTCCTCTCACCCTGGCCCAGAGGCTCGTGTCCACCACTGGGCGGGGGTGGAAGGCCAGACCTCTTCCCCGGGGTTGCCAGGACCGGGGCTCTGAGTGTCACCCCCAGTCTGCCCTGGGGACCTGCAGGCAGGCAGACTCAACAGGCCCTGGCGCACTCCCAGAGCCAGGGAGGGGGAAGAGTCCAGGGCCCCAGGGGGACGGGGAGCTGTGGCCACATGTGAACAAAGGGACAGACAGCCAAGGAGGTGGGATGGGGGAGAAAAAGGAGGAGAAGGTGGAAGAGGGTGAGTGGATGGAAGGACCCGCCCACCAGGCACATTTATGGGATGAAGTACTATACAGCAGTGAAAAGGAGAACAAAGACAGATCTCACAAACATAATGTGGAGAAAAAGAAGCAAGATGCAAAGAGGGTATACAGTAGGCATCCATTTACATCAATCTTAACCACGAGCAAAACCAGAAACCACAGAGACATTCAGTGGAACACAGTGAGATGGTCTCAGTAAAGAAGGGCCAGGAACTGGCCCTCACAAAGCCAGCCAGCGGAGGGAACCGGGGCCCTGCGTCTGGAAGATGGGGGAGTGGGTGGCTGAGCGTGGGCGAGTGTCCGCATCCTGAGGAAGGGCGGATCCCTGGGTTGGCTTTGTAATCGTTAGTTATGCGGCGCACTTAGGATCCGTGCCCTTTTCTGTATCGAGGCGGAATTTCACAATGTGACTGATGAGGAAAAGTCCAGGGGGGAGGGGAGGGGACAGGGGAGGGGGCCGCGGTGGAGGGAGCGAGCTCCTGGGGCTCTGCTTCGCGGGCACCACCACGGGCCCTGCCCCCACCGCGGCGTGTGTAAAATGGAATAAATATTGACACGGCCAGGACGGTATTCAATTTGTCCTGATCACTGGGCTGCGGTGAGTCTGACAGGGCGCGGTGTAGAACAGCGCCCAGGATGTAATTCCCACTGTCAACATGATGTACAGCGGCTCTGCCTGCGGCACAAGGCGGGCCGGCGGGGGTGGGGCAGGGGACAGGTGCGGGCCTGGGCCCTGGAGTGGAGGGTCCTCACGGTCACCCTGGGCAGGTGAGCAGTGGCCACAGTGTGTGCACGCGCACACACACATTTCTAAATTGCACGGGAGGTCAGACCTCAAGCCGGGACCCAGGCCTGGGGTCAGTCACGCCCAGCAGTGACCCAGGAGGACCTGTTTCATGCTCAGAGCCGCATGCAGACCTGTCCTTCGCGGCGGCCACTGTGAGCCGCCCTGCCCACCCCCTCCCCTGGTGACAGATGATCTGAACTTCATGGACAGCAGTACCTAGCTGTGTGACCTTGGGCAAGTCCCTCCACCTCTCTGAGCCACAGCCCTTCTCCGGTGATGGGAATGTCTAGGGGAGCTGTGGGGAGGGTTCTCTGTGACCGTCCCTGTGAAGCGTCCTGCCTGGAGCTCGGCGTCACCTCTTACGAGCTCAGGGACACAGGGTGCCTGGCACCCGTGGAGGTGTGTGGCCGCTGCCCGACATCGTCCCCACTGGCTCCCCCTCCGCCCGGCAGATGCTGCGCCTCCGTCCGTCCGTCCGTCTCTGTCCCACTGATCTGTTAGGCTGCTCCCCAGAAGGGACAGAACCTGGGACCAGCCCCTGTGTCCCGTGCCACAGCCTCCTTGTTGTGAAGGGACAGTGGCCGCGAACTCCATGGGGCTTCTGCCAGGAGGAAGCGAGTCCTGGGCCGCGGCGCAGGGCAGGGCTGGCCCGTAGTAGGTGATCAATAAACGTCAGCCCCGAGGGCAGTGGGACCGGAAGTCTTCCTGGGGCGGCCTCCCTCGTCCTGCGTCCATCCATCACCATGTCGGCCCCATTTTGCTTCCTAAATATTTCAATATTTCAAAACTGTCATCTCTCTCCGTCCCCCAGTGGCCTCCCTGGTCCCGGCCACCCCCGGCCTCTCCTCCGGACACTGGCTCCCTCGCTGGCCGGCGTCCAGCCTGGCACGTCCCAGCTAGTCTGGCAACACACACGGTCTAGACCCGCGGCCAGCTCCCGTCCCTGCTGAGCGCCTGCCTGCCCTGGGTGCCCTCAGCCGCAGCCCAGGTCCTCCAGCCCGCCCAGGGCTCGCCCCAGGCCCTGGCCCCCACCCTGGCCCTGACCGGCGGCCCCCTTACCCACGCCAGGCGTGGCCCACCCATCCTGCAGGTTCACCCCAAACGCCTTTCAGGGAGCCCTCCTGGCCAGCCCACCCGTCCCCAGTGAGGTCCTGTCCCTACTGTACCCGGGCCTCCCTGCGCGTCCTCCGGCAGGTTGACCAGGTTGGGAGTCGCCCGTGGGTGGGACTGTTGGCTTGACGGGCGCCTCCCACTGCACCTCCCGGGCCTGGGCAGCCCCGGGGCACAGACTGCCCGGCTCCCCTCGCTGCCTCCTTGGCCTCCAGGATGCCCGGCGCATAGTAGGTGCTCAGGAAATGTTCGCCAACTCAGGAAGTGGAGCAAGCGGAGCGTGGAGGGCAGCCTGGGAGGGTGGTGTGACAGTGACCGGGCAGCTGGCCACCGTGTCGTCCATCCACACGGCGGGCAGCCCCTCCTGCACCCCGGGGAGCACCCTCTGGGCAGGGGGCAGCAGCAGAGGTGCCCACAGCGGGTGGGCAGGCCGCGGAGGAGGCCGCGGAGGGCCGCGGGGCCCTGGGCTCAGGTGACAGCGAGCTCCCCGTGGGGGCAGCGGGAGGCGGACAGGGGCTGTGGGCTGGCCCTGAAGGGGGCCAGTGTGGCCCTGGGGCAGCAGGGACAAGGGCATTCCAGTGGGGGAGGAGCCACCAAGCCCTCAGCAGCAGTGGCTCCACGTCCCTGCGTCCCCGTCCCGGGAGGTGGCTCCACCAGACGTGGTGGGACGCTGGCGTGGGGTGGGTCGGGTCCTGCAGGCCCAGGGCTGGGGGCCGCAGGTCAGCTGTCCCGGCTCCACACACTCCCAGGGCGTGACTGGGGCCAGCCCGTCCGCTCTCCTCTGGAGCGTGAGGGCAGCAGCAGTGCCCGTCCAGAAGGCCACGGCGCTGGACAGCAGCCTGGGGCCCTTGGGACTCTCAGTGGGACGTCGGGCTGCCCGGTCCCCGGGGAGGGCTCGGGAGGGCCCAGGCCTCCCAGCCGGGGCCTCTGGAGGTGCCCGGAGCCGGCTCCGCGCAGCCTGCGGCCAGTGGACACCCGGCGGCCTTTGCAGATGCGGCGACTGTTCCTGAGGGCGGGGGACCCGGCTCTGACCACCCGTCCCCAGCCGCCCACCTTCCCCGGGGCTTGTCCCTGGCCACCAAGCGGGAAGCGCGGCGTGTCCCAGCCCACGACACACACCCGAGAGGTGCCACCTGGGTCCCGCGCGCACCCCACGGGCCCCCAGCACAGCCCACGGCCCACCCCACAGAGCAGCCCGCGTGCTGCCCACTCCACTCCCACTGAGCGCCTACTGTGTGCAGGGGTTCTTCCGGGGCCGGGGTACCGAGCACAGCACCCCACACGCGAGGTCAGCAATGAAAACGCGAGTGTCCAGGCCGCTGGCCGCGGGGCAGATCTGGCCCCTTCTTTGAGGCTCCGCGGGGCTTTCCACCTGGGCAGGGCCAGGGAGGGGCGAGGCCAGCGGAGACCAGGCGCCTGGCCCCCAGGGGCGCATGAGCTGGTGGAGTGACCCCCAGGGAGCGGGCAGCCACCAAGCACAGAGGGCTCCGGGCTCGGGGTTCAGTGGGCTCAGTGCCCTGGGACGGGGACGGACAGACAGGAGCCAGATGCCAGGCACCACTTCAAGGGCAGGCCCAGGAGCCAAGCCTGGACGGAGGACAGAGGGGGACAGAGGGAGGCAGCGAGCCACCCGCCTCTTCCGCTGCTCGCCCTGCTCCCGGGGCCCAGGCTGGCGCCCACGCGGGAGCCCGCTGCCCTCCCCAGGGCCTCCACTCCCTTGGCGCGGTGCCCTAGAGGCCCGCTTGGCCCTTGCCCAGTATCCACGGCTGACAAGTGCTCGGCTGGGGACCGACGTCTCCGCGCCTTGGCCCAGCCAGAGGCTCTGCATACGACAGGGGTCCCGCAGCACTTGTCAAGTGGCCAGAGATGACCACACAGCGGATGCTGTTTTCATGTCTACGTTTTAGCTGCAGGTGGACACGATACTTTTATTTTGATTTATTTATTTTATGTGGTGCCGAGGGTCGAACCCGCGGCCTCGCACACGCCAGGCGAGCCACCGCCCAGCCCACACTGGCTGACCGTCGGTGTCGCACACTCGCGACATGGTGACCCTCCTCGTGGCCCTCCACGTGGACTCTGGTCCCTTCACACGCACCGCCTGCAGGACTCCTCACCTTGGCCCGGGGCGGGGGGTGGGTAGCGGTGTCCCCGTTTCTCAGATGAGGAAACTGAGGCCTGGGATGCAGGGGACCTGGCGGGTTACGGTACAGTAACAGGACTGGGGCCCAAGCCGGCCCTGAGGTCTCGGGGCCCCTGGATGTTGAATTCCGCCCTGAGGAGGCGGCTGCGGGTCGGGGACCCTGGGAGGAGGCAGGAGTGAGGAGCCCGGGCTGCGCCGCGAAGGTGACCGCTGTCCTGTCTGGAGGTCACCGGCCCCTCCCCTGGGTCTTGGCAGGTGAGAAGCCCTTGCTCTGTCCCCGGGGACACAGCCAGATGACAGAGGGCAGCCAGGAGCGTGAGCTGGCAGTGGACCTTGGCCGCGATGGTGCCAGGGCATTAACTCATCAAGAAAGGACGCGCAGGCCGCCCCGGGCCCCAGAGGACACCGCGTGGTGTGGCCCCGTGATGCCGGAGCTGAGATGAGCCACAGAAACCAGAACAGCGAGAGCCGCTCCGCGAGGTGGACACTCGTGCCCCAGCAGCCCCGGAGCCTCTGCAGCAGGTCCCTCCCAGGCCCGCTGTGTGCCCGGCTCTGGAGGAAGGAGTAGCTGGGTCTGTGTCATTCAGAAGCTGACCCGGGCCTCAGCGGAGGGCTCAGCCAGACAGATCTGAGCAGTTCACGGAAGAGAGGATGAGAGTCTGAGGAAGTCCAGGTTGGAACTGGATTCTGAACCCAGGGCCGGTCAATCCAGTGGTCCGTCAGTGTCACAGTTCAATGGATTTCTTTGGTCCTTTGGATTGTCTCCCTTCATCATCCCCAGATGGCTGCTGTTGCTCCAGCCATCACCTACTCACACATGCAGAAAACAACAAGTCTCTCCATCAGGCCTCTCTTTTTTAAGAGCAAAAATATTTCCTTAGAAGCTCCCCTGGAAGATATCTCTTTATATATCAGTGACCAGAATTGTGTCACCTGATACTTCTAAGCCAGTTACCGATGAGGAGAAGGAGTGTCTCTGATTGCTCTAGACTCACCACTGCTCGGAGAGGAGGGGCTGACACGGGGCGAGCAGAGGGCAGTCATGGGGATGCAGCAAGAAGGGGAGATGGCGATGGGCCGGCCGCTGCGGCCGCCGTCGTGGGTGCCTCCCCCGCTCTTCACCGCCGTAGAATCCGCCACTCTGCTGGCACTGCTCCCGGGTCCTGTCCCAGGGCTCCCTGCTCACGCTGTCTTCCCCCAACTCCTACCTCGCCTGCTGCCCGCGTCCACTCCTCCTCACCTCTCAGGGATGGGCTGCGTCACCGCCTCCTCCAGTGGCCCTCCAGGTGGCCGTGCATGGTGGCCTTCCATGTGGCCCTCCACGTGGCCCTGCATGGTGGCCTTCCATGTGGCCCTCCACGTGGCCCTGCATGGTGGCCTTCCATGTGGCCCTCCACGTGGCCCTGCATGGTGGCCCTCCACATGGCCTTCCAGGTGGCCCTGCATGGTGGCCCTCCACGTGGCCCTGCATGGTGGCCCTCCACATGGCCTTCCAGGTGGCCCTGCATGGTGGCCCTCCTCGTGGCCCTCCAGGTAGCTCTCCATGGTGGCCCTCCAGGTGGCCCTGCATGGTGGCCCTCCACGTGGCCCACATAGACCCGAGCTTTCCCTGTGCCGTGCTTCACTTTAGCTGCTTCTTGTCTGGGGGTTTAGGAAGACGGTCGCTGTCCCCAGCCAGGCCTGGCTGTGCCCCTGGGACCCCAGGACCTGGGAGGCTGAGAATGACCTGGGTGACTCAGTGAGACCCTGTCCCAAAATTAAAAAACAAACAAACAGCTTTTTAAAATAAGGACCAGGGTGTGGCTCGGTAGTAAAGCCATTTGCCTAGGAAGTGTGGGGCCCTGGGTTTCATCCCCGATACTGAAAAATGTAAAAACGTGTGCGTGTGCGTGTGCGTGTGCGTGTGTTCACGCGCACGTGCGTCTGTGGGTACGTGCGTTTGATTCCCAGGGCTTGGCTCACAATAATGTCCAGTATCTGATACTGAAGAGCTAAATGGGTATACAGTACACATGAGGTGCTCTGTAAGTGCTGCGAGTGTACACATGAGGTGCTCTGTAAGTGCTGCGAGTGTACACATGAGGTGCTCTGTAAGTGCTGCAAGTGTACACATGAGGTGCTCTGTAAGTGCTGTGAGTGTTGCTGGCCCCTGGACGGCGAGCACCTTGGGGCGGGGTTTGTGTCCTGATGACTCGTCATTCTGATCTCTAAGCCCCCGTCTGGCTCACTAGGGAATGTCCCACAGGATTGGACAAGGGGAAGAACTGGAGAGCAGGGCCCGCTGGCCCCGTCCAGGGCTGGGAACCGCCTCCCCGTGGAAATGCTTCATGGGGGTGGAGAGCGGCTGGCCCAAGTCCCCTGGAGACCACCGGCCTTCACCCCACCCACCACAGGACCCCCAGCTGCACGTGTCCAGTACCAAGTGTCCAGTACCAAGGGCAGCTCTGGCCCAGCAGGGCCCGTGGGCCGCCTCTGCAGGTGTGGCGGTGGCTGCCCGCACTGGCGGGCTGTTCCTCTGTCCCCCTGCCCCCCGCAACCCGTGGGCCCAACACAGCGACACAGCCTTCAGGGGGCCCAGCGCAGGGGTCCGAGAGGGCCACCAGGAGCTGGGGCAGGTGGGCAGCCCCGGCCTGGGAGCTGCCCCGTCCTCCCCCACCATGGAGACACTCGGGCTCCAGGCTGGGCGGGCTCAGGAGAGGAGGTGGGGAGGGGCAGGCGTGGCCATCTCGTGTGACGAGTGCTCTGGTGGCATTTCTTGACACAATCCCCTCCGGAGCCTTGGTCGAGAGCGTCCTTGCCGGGCGGGGAGGGTGAACAGGCAAGTGCACTGCCACAATCCGGCCATCGCCATCCTGTCCCTCCCTCCTGCCCCCTCCCAGGGTCCGGAGCTCCTCCAGCCCAGCCCACGCCTGGCCCCCACCAGGCGCCTTTGCTCAAGGTCAGTGGCAACCTCGGGGTCGCTCACTCCAGGGGTCAAGTCAAAGTGACCTATCAGGAGATGACCATGAAGTCCATCTTCTCCCCGCGACACTCAGGCCATGGAGCTGAGCCAGGCGGTTCCAGGGGAGGGTCCCCTGCCGCGCCCACCGGCTGTGCCCTGCTGGCCTCCCGCTCCTCCTCTGCCCGTCCTGCTCCCCTCAGTCCGCCCCAGGCCTCCCCCCTCCTCACCCTCCCAACCTCAGTCCCCGGGGCCGACCTCCCCCAGCTCCCGACCCAGGGCCCAGGCGCAGTGCCCCCTCCCCGTGGCGACCAGGCGTTGGATGTCAGCGTCCACCAGGAGACTGAGGGGCAGCGTGGGGCCCTGACCCAGCTCTTTCCCCCGCACGCCTCTGACCCACCAGCATATCGGGGCCACCTGAGCCCCACTGCTGCATGCCACCATGACACCCACCTGGTCGTCCACTGAATCCCCAGCCGCCTCCACTTTCACCACAGCCCATCAGCTCGTGTGGTGCCTCTGCACAAATCCAATCCACAGGAAAGAGACCTTCAGGTCAAGCCACCTCCACGCGTCTCTGACCACATTTTCTTCTACACACACCCCCGCCCCACTTCGGCACCACAGAGTCCCTTGATTGCCCGCCCTCACCCCCAATGTGCACTGACCTCAGGGCCTTTGCATTTGCTGTCCCTCTGTCTGGAATGCTGCTAATGCACAGCTGCCGGCTCCGGCCCTCACTTCAGATCTCTGTTCAAACGTCATCTTGATAGCAAAGCCCTTCCCTGAGCAGCCTGTATGAATGATCACTTCAGTGACAGACGGATGACAGGTAGCTAGAAAATCCTACCGCCCCCTCCCCTGCTTGCTTCTCTGTGAAGCACTTACCATCCCTGACTTTGTCTCGGTTGGTTTTCTGGTGCTGTAACGGGATTCCTGGGGCTGGGTCATGTATAAAGAAGTTTATTTTGGCTCACAATCCTGGAGGCTGGCAAGTTCAAGGACAGAGTAGGGTCCTTGGTGAGGGCATCGCCACGGCCTCCCGGGTTCTTACGAACCCCACCTCTCAACACCCCACAGGCGGCCGCCAACCTCCAACCCCCCATGTTCCAACCGGGCTCAGTGTCCAGTCCCCTGCCTCGCGGGACAAGGCGTCCAGCCATTGATTTTCACTGGAACAACACAGAGTGGGGACTCATGCAGGGTGGCGGAGCGGATGGATGAGCAGGGGACGCGGTGCGTGGTGACATGGGTGACGGCAGAACCACGGGGTAAGGCTGAGGGTTGAGACCTGTGCCCGGGAAGGCCACCCACAGGCACCACATCTCACAGAGGGTCTCAGGAGAGCTGGACACAGCCCCAGGGCTCCAAGCCACCCCCAAGCAGACGGGATGCCAGGACAGGGTCCTGTAGTTGTCACCTACCAGGAAGAGCAGCTGGAACAGGGGGCGGGGGAGAAGGAGGCCCAGAGTCTGCGGCAGGCTGGCGGCTGCCCAGAGTGGCCGAGAGCTGGCAGGCAGCCAGGGCACCTGGCCAACAGGCCCGAGGGAGGACCTGGCAGCTGAGGTACAAAGGCCCCGGTGGCAGGAGAGGTGAGGACATGTGGGCGGGCCGCCCCCACAGGAGGGTGCTGATTGAGCCCAGCAGGGGGCGCCCCACCTGCTAAGCGGGCCCCAGCAGTGGGCTGCGTCCACCCCAGGGCACCTTGGCCTATCCCCCACAGGTGCCCAAGCCCGGGGCAGTCCTGGGTTCGAGGCTGCGCTCCTTCGCGGGGGGCTGTGCAACTTGGGACAGCCCCACTCCACCTTCCCCAGGCCTTGCCCCAGGCGGCCCTTCCCCAGGTCACCCTCTGCCTGTCCTCCCGGGGCCTGGACTGCAAGGCCCCACCTCTGGACCCGTCTCCATGCTGTTCCCCTGTGGGGAAGCATTTGGTACCCAGTCTCTCCTCCTTCTTCCATTCCACCAAATGCCCCTGCTCGGAGGACCCCTCCCCGGGGCCCGTCCACGGCGACACTCACCCCTTCCACCATCCTGCCGTGGTCTTCTCCTGGTGCCCACCACGCCCTGACACCATGTTGCAGATTTGCCCCACCATGGTCTGTCCCCACCCCCGCCCCAGAAGGCCAGCTCCACAGGGGCCCGGGCTCTGTTTATCGCCACGTCCCCAGGGCCCAGCACAGGGCCAGCGTCAGGGCAGCATGGTAAATATTTGTGGGAAGAGTAAGCGCAGAGCCAGAAAAGCTGTGCCGTCTTCTAATGACTGGCTGGACCTCGCTGTGGC
The DNA here is from genome assembly GCF_052094955.1 of Ictidomys tridecemlineatus. NCBI lineage: Eukaryota > Metazoa > Chordata > Mammalia > Rodentia > Sciuridae > Ictidomys > Ictidomys tridecemlineatus. The sequence goes on from NW_027522437.1 coordinate 47,184, forward strand.
AGGCAGAAGGACGATTTTAACAGTCTGCTGAACGCCTGAGGGAGTGGCCCAGTGCGTTTCTGACCCCTGCTTGCAGTGGACACTGGCGTTTGATGAATGAATGAATGATCGAGCACCAGTCCCCGCCCCCCCTTTGCAATAGGTATTATAAGCCAAGACTTGGGGGAGGGAGAACCCTGGGCATCTCCCGGAGCCTGTCCCCCCGGGGGACAGCCCCGGCCGCCCTCGAGGTCCCCCTCCTTCAGGGCCTCCCTCTGCATCCCTGCGGGGCAATGACAGCCCCGGAACTGCCCTGGAACTGACTGTTGGAGCCGGGGGAACAGTTCCCGCAGTTGCGCAGGGAAGTCGTAAGCTCCAGGAAATGAAGGCCTCGAGTGCGCAGCCCCCTCCTCCCCATAACTCCAGCCTCGCTGTGCCAGCCGGGCCACCGTCATGTGGGAATGTCCCCAGGGGCGGCAGCACAGCCTGGGGACTGCAGAGTGGGCCATAGGATGGGGAGCTGCGTGCCCAGACCCACATAGCCCGTGGGGGTCAGGATGGGGAAGGGGGGCGCTCACAGCGGGACACGGGGGGGGGGGTTAGTTCAGGGCAGGGCCTGGAGGGACCGAGGGGACAGCGGGCTCAGGGCCCATTCTCCCCTGCGGACTGCTGGTGTCCGCCATTACCCAGAATCCCTCACGGCCCCTCCAGCGTTAAGCCAGGCCTCCAGGCCCCGAAGCCCCTTCCATCAAGTTTCCAGAGCCACCTGGGAGGAGCACAGGTCCGCCACCCGGAGAGCTGCTTCATCTCTCCCTAGAGATTCAGGCCACTCCCCTGGCCCCCGGCTCAGGGCACACCGGCCCCCGCCCCTGGTCCCTCTGCCCAGCCACCCACCTCAGGTTCCAGCCTCACTCCCGCGAGCCAGACCACTGGTGTGTGCGCCCTGCCACCAGGATGCCACCCTGTTCCCCCCTGCTCAGAAGACCCCCGCCACCAGGAAGCCGCCCACCTCCCCACCTGCCTCCTACAGTGCCACAGGCCCAGGTGGCCCGCATACACACACTTCCACGGCCGGCCCCAGGCCACCTGGTACTCGGGTTGTGGCTGCAGGGTCTCACCTCCCACCCCACCAAACTGCAGTCTGTCTGCCTTGGCTGCAGCATCCAGTCCAGCCTGGCCAGGGCTGAGGCGGGGGAGCTGAGCCGCTGGGCTGGGCGGATCCGGAGGTGGGGGAGCAGGAGAGGGGACTGAGCCCCTCGCCTCCCTGGCTCTGGTCTGTGCCTGAAATTCCTCCATTAGAGCAGCATGGCCGTCCCCTGTAAACACCCACATTAAGCCATTATTCATCATTAGGGCTTGAGTAGGCGTGCGTCCCTCAGATCCTTTCTTGCTGAAAGCGGGGATCTGATGGAGGGAGGAGGGAGCGAGGGATTGATCTGTGGACAGTGCTGGCCGGGGGTGGGGGAGGAGAGGGGTCCAGACTCAGGGAAAAGATTCCTGGGGGAAAGTGGACACACTTCAGGCCGGCGCAGAGGGGTCGTGACCTGCCCAAAGTCACCCAGGACACCTCCAAACGGGACCCCAGTGCTCCATCCATCCAGGGGACAGAGGAGGTGGTCCCTGATGTGGCTGAAGTGGCTTCTCGTGCTGCAGTGGGGGGGCAGGAGGTGGGCGGCAGGCTGGGAGCCGCACCCAGCCCCAGGAGGCCGGGTCTTGAAGACCCCTGTGAAAGTTGCAGGGGGCTGGGGGGTTTCCGGGCAGAGAGACGTCGGCCAGAGGCAGGAGGAGCAGCCTGAGGTCCCTGCCCCCTGGGCCTGGGGCTGCCAACAGTGAGAAGAAGCTGGGGGGGGGCAGTGAAGAAGGGGCGCAGAGGGGTGGCAGAGGGTGGGACAGCAGGGTGGGACAGCAGGGTGGGCCATCAGGGACAAAGGAAGGGTCTCAGGCTAGGATGGGGCTGGGCTACTACACGGCGGACTCCAGGAAGCCAGGGCCTCCACTGGCCACTACTGTGTCTGTCCCACCCTGCGCAGTGCCAGGTGCAGGTCGGTGGCCCTGGACAGAAGCCCTGGACGTCTCTGTTTCTTCCGCAGGCTCTGGATGGCTCGGGAGGCGCCCTAGTCCCGGAAGGATCGGAGCAGCTCGTCCTCGCCCCTCCTGCTGTCTGCCTGGGGACCATGGCGCACCGCGCTGCCTGCTGATCGGCTGGCCCTGGGCTCCCGGCTGCTGTCCATGCCTCGGCGCGGCCGCCGCGACCCCCAGCAGCCGGACGGCCCCGAGGCTGGGCGGCTATCAGAGCCGCGGGCCGGTCGGGTGCCCCGTCGGGGGCGGCGTCCCGGCGGCCACGCGGAGGCCACCATGTGACGCGGCGCCCCTCCGTCCTACGACCGAGCCTGGCGCCTGCTGCCCCCGTCCATGCTCCCGGGCCGGCCCCGCGCAGCCAAGCATGAGGCCGCGGCCCGACGGTAGGGCGCTCCGGGCCGGGGCTGCGCTGTCGCCCGCGCTGCTGCTGCTGCTGCCTCTGCTGGGTCGCCTGTGGGCGGCGGGCAGCCCCGCGCCGTCGTCGGCGCCCGGGGCCGGGCAGGAGGCCGCGCAGGAGGGCGCGCAGGCCGGCCGCGTGAAGCGCGGCTGGGTGTGGAACCAGTTCTTCGTGGTGGAGGAGTACACCGGCACGGAGCCCCTGTACGTGGGCAAGGTAAAGTGGGGCCCGCCCGGCCCTCCCTACGCCCTCAGCACCCCTCCTTTCAGGGTGGCCCGCCTGGGCACCGCCGGGTCATGAAGCCCCCTTCTCCACCGCCCCAGCAACGGCTCTCAGCCCTGTCCCTCCGTCATCCCGGAGGAGAGAGAACAGTGAGGGGTAAAGCCAGCCCATCTGCCCCCGGTGCCAGGGGAATTTAGAAACAAGTTTGCAGATGGCCTCATGTCACAGGCTTGCTCCGGTCACTTGGCCTAAAAGGCTTCCATGGCTTCCATCCTCCTGGGGTCAGCCCAAGTTCCGTCCATTGACTATAGAGATCCCTTCTCCTGCAGCCCCCTCCTGCCACTCCAGGGTCTGGGGCCCTCTGAAAGCCCCCACCACCGCCCTGGCTCCCTCCGGCCACACCCCACTGCTCCTTGCTGTCCTCCTCCAGAGCCCCTCCTGCAAGATGCCCCCCTGACCAGCCAGCCCAGGCCAGGTCCTCACTCCCTGCCTTTCAAGGTCCCTGTGTCTCTCCTCATCCCACTTTAATTATGCATGTGTTTGCTTGATTGTGCAATTAATGTGTTTCTTTCCTATCAAGCCATGTTTGTTTTGCTCACCTTTAGATCCCCAGTGCACAGACATTAGCTCACCAACTGCTCATTAAAGGAATGAATGAATGAAGCTACCTTCCCGCGCGCGCCCTGGGTGTGCTTGCGCCTCTGGCTGAAGGTCTGTGCCCTGGGAATGTAAAGGACTGAGAAGGACTGTCATTCATTCAGTCAGTCCTCCTGGGGCTCGGGTGTGATGTCGGGGAGGCAAAGGTGCGTAAGATCCCATCTCTGCCATTTGGGGCTCCCCAAAGTGACGGCGACACCCTGGTAGATAAAAAGTCTCACGAGCCAGCACCCGGCACTGATTAGGCACTCGTAAATGGTCTCCATTGCCTGGGTTTTGTGGTATGAGTAGGAGTTCCGCAGGTTGATGGGGAAGAGGGTGGAGCCTTCGAGGCCTGAGGGAGCCTGGCCCGTTCAGCCATGGGTCTGCAGTGAGGTGTTGAAGTGACAGGTGGCTGTGACTGCAGGGGGGAAGCAGGCAGTGCCCAGGGACAGTTCTCTGGCTTTTGTGAAGACCAGGTGGCCTCCCAGGAAGTAGTGGTGGCCAGGACTGAGGTTTCCAGGTGGGGCATTTCTAAGGCTCAGGAGTCAGCTCTTTGACAGACGCAGGAGAGTCTCGGGTCAGCCTGCAGGTCTGACTCCGGGAAAGCTAGCTCTGCTCTGGGTCTAGACACCCTTGTCCCCATCCTCGGCCCCTTTCCTCTCCCACCTGTGGCTGCAGTTGACCCTCAACTTGGAGCTGAGAGCTTCAGCAGGTCCCCGCCTGCTGCTCAAGATCACCCAGCAGCCGAGGGACAGAGCCCGGGACTGTGGACCCCCACCAGGGCCGGGGCGGGGAGGGAGGGGCCTGTGCCCACTGCAAGCCAGGCGAGCGCCCAGATCACCGGCTTCGGGGGCAGACACCCCTGGCGGAGGCTGGGTTCTGCCGTCCCATTCCTGTGTGACCTTGAGCAAGTTACTGCGCCTCGCTGAGACTGTCTCTCCCTCTGTGGAAGGGGGGCTCCGGGCGTCACCTCCTGAGGTTGCTGAGGATGTAAAGAGACCTGAGCGAGAGAGCGCTGAGCCTCGGGCTGGCTTGGGTCGTCATCATTATTTTTTAATATTCACCTACAAAGCACTGAACCCTTGAGCTGCAGGTGGGAGTCGGTACTCCCTTTGGGGGCCAGGAAGCTGAGGGCAGGGGCCGGAGCCACGCAGCAGGCAAGTGGCCCTCCAGCATCTGCAGCTGCCTGAGCTGGGGTTTCCGAGTCGCAGGTGAGAAGCAGCCACCCGCGGCCTGACTGTCCAGACCTGGCCAAGACCTCCAGGCCTGGCCAAAGGCCTGCGGTCCAGGGAGACCCCAGAGAGACTGGAAAGGACCTCACGCACCTGCCCAAATGTCAGAGGAGGGGGCCGCGTCTGCAAGGTGCCTCCCCCACGTCCTGAATGAATGAGAGACCCGCTGCCCGCCCCTGGCCTGTAGCCTCTCAGCAGCACGAACGAGTCTGCTGACCGCGGAGGGAGGGTCACATAAGAGGGAAAACCAAGGCTCCGGGCTGGGGCGCCTCATGCCAAGGCCACACAGCAACATGGCCGCAGAATCAACCATAAACAGGTGCCCTGACCCCCGCTCCTCCCCACTCCGTTTCCAGCCCCTATTAAGCCGGGGCCTTGCCTCTTCTTAGCACAACCTCTGCTGTCCCCACCGCTGTCCCCACTGCTGTCCCCACTGCTGTCCCCACTGCTGTCCCCACTGCTGTCCGGCCCCTCCTCCTCCTCTTCCCCCTGTAGCCCCATTCTCCAGGCTAAGGCCACTTCCAGGCGCTCACACCAGGGTGCACCTTCCCATGCCCTGAGCAGCCTGGGGTTGGCCGGGGGCTGATGGCTCCACCCCAGGCCCAGGCCCCAGCTCTGCTGCTCCTGATCTCTCTCTGGCCATGTGCTTAGCCTCTCTGAGCCTGAGTTTCCTTTTCTGTTGAGTGAGCCTGTTACCAAGACCTCCTCGGAGGGCGGTGGCGGGAGAACAATCAAGCGAGCACCCATCACAAACCCAGGAGAGCCCCGTCCTGCCCTGCGCTTGCTGATAGTCTTCATCCTTCAAGTCCCACCCAGATATGTCCAGCCCCATCAGCACAGCCTCCACGAACCCAGCCCAAGCCCAGAGACATCTGGGCACCCGGACGTCCTAGAGTCTCACCACTAATTGCAGGAGGTGGTTATTAGCCCTCCCTCCACCTGAGGGGTGTGAACTTGGGCTTTTAAAAATCCACCTGGCCCCTTCCTGGGCAGCTGAGCTCAGGTGTGTACAAGGGCCCGTGTGTGCACACGTGTGCACCACGCACACTCTTGCCGTGTGCTCCTCGCTCTTCAGGAGAAAGGACTTCTCCATGGTTTCAGTGAATTCACTGTTTCCTGTCCCCCCACCCCAGGGAGCCGCTCCGAGCACCGTCCTTGTTGAATTCCAAAGGTAGCTTAGCAACAGAGCCCTGCGGAGTGAACCCGGCCCAACGGCAACCTATTTTACAGACGCCTCCTCCATCCATCAGTCACCAGCCGGCTCCTGTCGGCACCCACAGGAGCCGCCGGCCCTCGGTGGTGATTGTCACGGAGGCCGCAAACAGCCCCCTCCCAAGCCCTGCCCCCCACTCACCTGCTCGCAAGACCACCCCCAGCAACCTGGCAGCATGCCCACGAAGCCCGGGCTCACACTAATCCCCTTCCAAACTGTAATTTCCCCGGAGGCTTCTGTTAGCTGCATGTGGATTTTGTAGGATTTTTAATTTTTTGAAAAAGATAGAATTATGGGGTCAGCACTTATGACCAACTCCTGTGGGCGGCGAGATCTATTTTAGATATACGGCAGGATTAAAGTGGGGAGGAGAACAGGTTTAATTAAGTTGCTAATATTTAAGGAAAATTGATGGACTCCCGGTTTACGAGGAGCACCCCTGTGAGCAGACCCCCGCGATCCGGGAGGCATTTTATGTGATTTGCTTTCCGTTTAAGTCCCGGACTCGTTTTATTTGCGTAGCCGCACTGTCCGTTTAATTGTCTTTAATAAGGAAAACGTACCTCTGCTCGCATTTAATTTTGATTTAATTAGGAGGAAGTAATTAATGGCCTCGTAAATCCCATGTTTCAGCCCCCCTGGGATAGGAAACCATCACTCTTGTGTTTTTCCTGGTGTTTATGATGGAAGGCCGCCCTGGGGGGATTTCTCCTCTGGGGCCGGCCTTGCTGGATGCACTGTTGAGAATCCTGGGTGCGCTGTCAGATGGCCTCAGGCTGCCTTTAACAAAAGCTGTGTGGCTTGAGGTAAGATTTGGACCCTCTCTGGGCTTCAGTTTGCCCATCTGTATAATGGGGAGAGAATAGTCTCTGACTCACAGAATCATTATGAGACATCCCTGGGATGATGGTAGGGTCTGGGACTGTGCCTGGATCATAACAGGTGTCCAGTAACTGTCCTTCCTGGTCTAGATCCAGTGTGCCTGGACTGAACAGTGACTGGGTCCTCCCGAGGTCAGCTGTGTGTCATTTCTCGTTTATCCCACGGGTTGCCCTGCGCTGGGAGACGGGAAGAGCCATGTGCCCTGCTGTCAAGGAGCCTGCAGTCTCACACTGATCTGTGCACACACACAGGTGTACAAGTACACTCACACACACACACACACTCAACCCGCCCATGCCCCTGGGTTTCTCTGCTGTCATTGCCAAGGTCCTGGTAGATGCCGGGTGTGGGGAGCTCAAACACAGAGGAATGGAAATCAGACCATGCCCCCGACGGCAGCTGGGGACAGAAGTACACAGAGATGTCCCAGGGAGAGTGGAACAGAGAGGCGTGTGCATGGGAGTGCAGGGCACTCGGGAGGGCTGCCTGGAGTAGGAGGTGCCAAGCCTGAGAGGCAAGAAGGTATTGGGGAAGAGCCAGGTGCCCAGAGAGCCAGGCTGGGAGTCCATGTTCCGTGTCAGGAGATGGGGAGGACAAAGTGGGAGGGGAAGGGGACTCTGATCTGCATTGAGCACCTACTATGTGCCAGAAGCTTCCGTGTACTATCTTACGAATGTTAGAATGTGTGGGGAAGCCACACCAGCCTTATTACATTTGACAGACTGAGGTTCAGAGAAGGGCGGCCACCGCCCCAGCGCCACATGGCCAGTCAGTGGCCAAGCGAAAGCCAGCTCACAGCTCCTGGCTCCAGAGCCCGTGAGCCTCCCTGACTTGTGATTCGAGGTCCTTTTCCAATCGGAGGAGTGGAGGTCACAGAGAAGAGGCCACCGATGACCGGGCCTGCTGGGTGCAAGGCCACCCCCCAGCCCCCAGCCCCCCGCCTTCCCCTCCCCCTTCCTCCTCTGCTGCAGACGGTAAGCAGCTCACGGGATTCCCGAGGCTGCAGAGGGGTGACGGCCCTTGGGGGTCAGACAGACCCAGGCCCACCTCAGACTCTCCACCTGGAGACGGGGATGCGTTTCACACTTCCCAAAGTCAACTTCAGTTTTCGCGGACCGCCTGAGGCAGGTCTACACACAGTAGGTGCTCAGTAAGTGACAGCGCCATCTTCCACCCTCTACTCAGAGCTGAGGGTCGAGGGCAGAGTCAGATGCTCCCTTTCTGCTCTGGAACCAGGATCCCGCCCCCCCACATCCACAACTCCAAACTCTTAGCTCCTACCCGTGCCGTGGGCCCTGCTGACTCCCCAGAGAGCAGCCACGGCCCGGCCCGAGCTCCGTGTCACCCTTCACAGAAGAACATCGATGACGTCACCTCTGGGTTCCACTCCCTCCTCCCGGCTCCTCCCTGATCAGTGATTCCTGTCCAAGGTCTGAGTTACAATGTCCAGGCTCCAGGCGGCGGAGGGAAGGCCACTTGCAGAGAGCTTGGGTCATCGCCAGCAGGCTCTCCGTTGATCCCCACCAACCTGTGCCGGGGGGGGGGGCGGGGGGGCTCCATCTGATTTCTGAGGTGGGAAAACAGAGCTCGGAGAGGGGAAGTGACCAAGTCCCCGGCCATGACATCGGTGAGCCGCAGAGCTGGGCGCCCGGCTTCCCACACCGAGCCCCGTGGGGAGCGGACTTTCCCTCTCCGTCTTGGTTTCCTCATCTGAGAAAGGGGACGAGGAATGTGTCCCTTCACTGTCCCCACGAGGCACGGAGGCCGCCTCGGTGCTCAGAAACGTTCGCTGATTCAATCAGCAGATAACGGGGGAAGGGGGAAGGTACCCCAAGAGGGACAAAGCCCACCCCTACCGCTGCATGTCCCCGGGCAAGGGGGCAAGAAGAGCCACCGGGAGACAGGACTCGTCCCGCCCGGGCAGTGCCAATGATTCAGGGCCCACGTCCTGAGATGATTTTATTGGGGGCATTAAACTGAGTTATGAGGTTTTTACAATCCAGCCACTTATGAGAAATCTATTAACAGTAACTGGACAGGAAGAAGGCTTCTCGGCGGAGCCCAGGACGGGCATTAATTGGGGCAATCTATAACAGGATGGGGGCCCGGAAAGGTTCCACCCGACGCCTCCATTTACTCCCCGCAATTTCTGCTGAGAATCAGCAGACTCGCCAAAAAGAGAGAGATGCCCATTAATCGGCTAATGAAATATGAAAATGTTTATGGGCCATTCAATCTTCCAAATGGCACTTCTATAATCCACCTTTCAGACACCACGTTCTACCAGCAGAATTTACACCCGGGCTCCTCCCTCCCTCTCCCTGACGGGATGGATTCATTGGCTCCCGTCTCCCTGCCAAGGGGGCCGGGTCCACGGCAGCCCACGCTGAAAGGGACTTCAGGGACCGTCTCGTTCATTACCCCACCTCCACGGACGCCTAGAGGGAGCGAGGACCCGTCCAAAGTCCCCGGCTTCCTGAGATGGATCCCCCTGCTCAGGGCTGCCTGGGAGGTTTGGGCACTGGAGGGTGGAGTCTTGGGTGTTTCTCTTTGCTGAGAAGACAGACTTGCTGGCTCCTCCCCCAGGAGATCTCCGTGCTTTAAAAGGCGCCTGAGCTCTGGAGCCTAGCAGGACGGAGCCAGTTACCCACAGAGATGGTTTGGAGATCATATCCTAGTCACGCCGGCTGTCATTTATTGGACACTTACTATGATCTTCAGCTGGCACAGACAGGTCTAGTGGTACCAGTGGTTACCATGGCGCAAACCCTCCACACCCACGGCCAGTAGCCCACCTCCTCCCCCACCCCTGCTCTCTGCCCCTCAGACGTCCCCCTGTTCCGGCCACCACAGAGCTCCTGCCTGGCCCAGCAGGATTCTGCTGCAGGCCACTCCACAGGCAGGGTCCCCACCACACCGACTGTTAGATACTGTGCATGTCGCTGGTGCTGGGCAGCTGCGAAGGGCCTCAGGGACTCTCCTCTCAGTGGACCTTCAACTCCTGCTACTTGATGGCTGGAGTTACAGATGAGGAAGCAGCCCAAGAGAACTGTGACTTGTCAGAGGACACACGGGACAATGACACGGGAGCCAAGGCGTGCCCAGGCCGCACCCCTCTTCCTTCCTGGGGGCTCCTCTGCAGAGGCTTTAGGGTGGAGCAGAAGAGCCCAGCAGGGAGTCAGGCTGCCGTTGGTGGTCCAACATGAAGCACCTCACCCCACTTCTCCGGTCCTCAGTAGGAAAAAGTAATAATAACGAGGAGCAAGGCCGACTCTAGCAGAGTCTACTTCCCAAAGTGCTGAATGAGATGAGGGCACAGGCCTCCTGGCACCCTGCCCAGCACGCAGCAGGTGCTCCTGCGGTTGTGTCCCCTTCCCTCCCTCTCCCTTCACTCTCGTCCCCTCCATGTGCCAAGGCCCGGGACTGCTTCTCCTTGTGCTGGCTGAGAGGCATGTGGTGCACGCTCACCTGAAGCCTTGGGGAGTCGGGCCCGTGACCCAGGGTGCGCTCATGCTCCAGCAGCTCGGCTGCACGTTGACATGCAAACCCAGAGGCTCTGCCCTGGACTATGGAGTCCAAAGCTTCATTTTAGTGAGATGCCCAGGTGATCAGGCTGCACAGCAAGGTCTGAGAAGCCCTGGCTACCCTGATCTTGGAAGATTGATCGTGGTAATGTAGCTTGATGTGGAGAGATCTTGGAAGTGGACAGCTCTGGCGTTGGAGCCGAGCCTTGCAGGGCCAGTGGATTTTCAGTAGGCAGAGAGATAATAAGGCTGAGGGCTCAAGGTCGGAGCCCAAGGGCTCTACAAGCTGCAAGGAAGCATCTCTGGACTTCTTTATATAGGACAGGGAGCCACGGGAGGGTTGGGAGCCAGGAAGGATGTGTTCAGACCGCCCTCTGAGGCCGAGAGCGCCGGCCCAGGGAGGGCAGGCTGCAGGTCAGGACCGCAGCAGGCGGAGCCCCAGAGGGCTGCTGAGCACCCCAGGCCTGAGACGGCTCAGATGGCTCTGGGCCACAGGGCCGAAGGTGAAGGTGCAGGTGCGTTGGAGGAGAGGTGCACAGGAATGGGCCCCCAGGCCGGGGTGGGCGGCAGAGAGGGGCCCCCTCCCGCCCTCCTCCCGCCCTCACTCCGCCCTCCTCCCGCCTCCCCAGATCCACTCGGACTCGGATGAGGGTGACGGTGCCATCAAGTACACCATCTCGGGAGAGGGCGCTGGGACCATCTTCCTGATCGACGAGCTGACGGGCGACATCCATGCCATGGAGCGCCTGGACCGGGAGCAGAAGACCTTCTACACGCTGCGGGCCCAGGCGCGGGACCGCGCCACCAACCGCCTGCTGGAGCCGGAGTCGGAGTTCATCATCAAGGTGCAGGACATCAACGACAGCGAGCCCCGCTTCCTGCACGGCCCCTACATCGGCAGTGTGGCCGAGCTCTCGCCCACAGGTGCGCCGCGGGAGCCGGGTTCCGGGGGGAGCAGGGTGACGCGTCCCCGGGTGCTGCCAGGTGCTGGGAGGGGCAGGAGGGACAGGGACTGCTGCCCGGGGCACCCGGTGCAGATGTGAGCAGGTCGGAGGGGCACACCTGTGACCTCAGCCACATCCACGCTCACAGCCTGCACACGGACTCGGTGACACACTCAGGCATACACTAGTCCCAGGCACAGACACAGCAGCACACCCGGGTGCCACCCAGCCCCACGCACGAGCTCAGCTGTCCCCCTGTGAGGAGCCCGCTCCCAGGCTGCCCCCGCACAGGCAGCATAGGACAGGGCCACACGCCAGCCGAGACCTGGGCCCAACTCGCAGGGAGGCTCAGCTGCAGCCAGATACAGCACAGCCCTTGGCCACAGCCCCCCGGGATGCCACCCCATCTCCAGGCACAAGTACACAGGGACACCTGCCACCCACCGCAGCCACAGTAGGTCACAGTGGACCAGGACCCAGCCACACACCCAGACTCCACCTGGCACCTGGACCCGGCCACACTCGGCCCCTGCGTCGGGAACAGCCCTCGGGCAGACAGAGCCTCTGGGCAGACTCCGCAGCCTACGGGACCCAGGCACAAGCCCAGGCAGCCATCGCCACGCCGGTGGCCTGTCCCCGTCCACAGGCAGGTCCCTGTCTCTGGGGGGCTGTGTGCGAGGATGTGGCAGAGGTCGTAGGTGTGGCTCTGTGCAGGGGCACAGCCCTTCCTGGGCACAGACCTCTTGGCTCACCTCCCAGGAGGTAGGTCCAACTGGCCAACAGCTGGGGACCCAGGCCCACGCAGAGAGGCCCGACACAGAACAGTGGCATGTCCCCGGGGTGGCTGCCAGCAGCCAGGGAGCTGCACACAGTCAGGTGCACAGAGAGGGCAGCAAACAGTGAAAGGCACACCTACAGGAAGACATCGGGCACAGCCAGGCTCAGAGCAGGACGCTGAGGCTGAAGTTTGGAGGACCCTGTGGGGTCCCCAGACTGTTGTCTGGCCATCACAGCACCACAGAGCCCAGGCTCCTGAGGAACTGGAGTCACAGGGTGAGGGCACAGCCAGTACCCGCCGCACCCCTTCCCCAACCTCGTTAGCCACGAGAGCCAGCTACAAGGGAGCAGCACCGGGTCCCCGACAGCACTCCACGGCCGGCTCCCCACAGCCACGGGCTCTGTGCCGTCTCCGCACCTCCCCGAGGCCCGGGGTCCTGGGGTTCACAAAGCCTGGGTCAGAGGCCGGGGGTCCTTGGGTTCTTGGAGGGAGCATAATCTCTGCTCTAAGGATGAGGGGAGAGGACGGGGAACAGCAAGGGTGTGAATGGGCTGTGCGCCTCGAGGGACACGTGGGGCTGACACACACGCGCATCCCACACCTGTGTGCACATGCGTGGCCAGTGAGGGGCACTCAGGCCTGTGCACGCTCGCGACCTGCCGTGGTCTGTGGGAACAGTTCCTTCATGCGTTCATGTAATAGATATTTGTTGAGTACCTACTGTGTGCTAGACACTGGGGACGCAGCAGTGAAAAGGCAGGCAGCATCCTGTGACCAGATCCCAGGCAGGAAGACCACGGCCACGGTTTGTCTTTCACGCTGAGCCTCTGGGGGTCCGCGGAGGCTTCATTTAGAAGAAGGACAGGATCTGGCTGAGTTTAACCGGATCTCGTGGCGGTTCTATGACGCGCAGGTGGCAAAGGCAGGAGCCCGTGGCCCCTGGAGGGGGACATTGCAGTTACCTAGCTGGGGACCCTGCGGTGCCTTGGAACAAGACGGTGGCAGTGGAGGTGCTGAAATGGGGTCGACTTGTGGGTCTGTTTTAAGGTAGAGCTACAGCGTTTGCCAGTAGATTAGGGGTGGGGGTGGGAGACAGGGAAGGGTGCTGTGGGATTCCGGCCTGAGTGGCTGAGTGGACGGTGTCCATTTCCTGAGCTGGAGGAGCAGCTGGGGGAGAAGGAGGGGGAGCCGCGTCGGTTTCCGATACGCCGAGTTCCGGGTGCTCCTGAGGCAGCCGGTGGAGGGAGAGGTTTGGAGCGGCCATTGAGTAAACAGGTCCCCCAGAGCCCTGGGCTGGGAGACGCCTTTGGAAGTTGTCGGGGGCAAAGAGCCTGGCAGAACTTGGAGGTTAATTTTGTCCCTAGGGAACTGGGGCTCAGAGAGATGGAGACTTGCCCAAGGTCACCACAAGCCAGAGGCCGCTGCAGTCCCTGACTGCCCGGGTCCCCAGCCCCACCCCACCCACTGTTCCCCCGGCCTAAGAAGCCAGGTCCCGGCTGCCCGTGCTCCAGATTCACCTGCACATCTGCGCATGGAACACACCAGAAAGACAGCAGGAGGGCCGGGTCTGAGGGGCCCAGAGCTGCACCTTAGACAGCTCCCCCGCCCCCTGCAGGCTCTCGGCCTCCTCTCCGCAGCTCCAGGGCCAGGTCTGACTCACATCCCCACTGAACAGCCAGCAAGGCCAGGCCCAGGGAGGAGAGACCACCCTGGTCACAGGGCACGTCTGACCCAGCCGGTTGCTGGGCTTGGCTCCCAGACTCTGAGGGGCCAAGTCCTGGTGTCACCATGAGAAAATTCAGTCCAGAGGCCAGCGATGACTCATCCAAGGCCCACAGAGCAGGAGGCAGAGCGAGCCGTACCCAGGCTCTGGCCCACGCCCAGCCCACCGCGTCTCCCTGTCCCAGCTCACCACTTCCCACGGCTGGGCCGGCCACTCAATTTGGACAAGCCAGGGAACCAGGAGCAGGGAGGAGGCGGCAGAAATTAAATCAGTTTGTTTTATTTGAGCAACTTTGTGAAGGAGAAGCCAACCTGACGCTGGGAGCGCGCGGAGGCTCCAGGCAGCTTTGAAAATCAGTCACCATTACTGAGCCTCCTGATCCGGGTGGGCGGGGGGCGGGCCGACAAGCAGCAGCAGGGTTGGGCAGCCTCGGAGATCAGAGGGAGCAGGGACGCAGCTTGGGACATGAAAGGCAGCAGTGCTCGCAAATTAAACCACTCAGACTTTAAAAGGGAAGGGAAGTGTGCCGGGGGCCCAGAGCCGCGCTCCTGGGGAGGGGCACCTGCCACGCTGGGCCTGGTGCAGCCAGCAGATCCTGGAGTGGAGGGCCAGCCGCCAGTGACCGTGGCCGCTCCCTGTCCTCCTCTGGGCCAGCTACCCTTCTGAGCATTAAAGGGGGTCGTTCATATCATTCACAGGTGTTTATTGAGGGCCTACTATGTGCCCGGCACTGCAGGCTCTGGGGCTCTGAGGTCCACACGCTGGAGCAGAGACAGGAAAGAAACGCATAAGCCACGAGTGCAGGGGGCAGAACAGGGAGCAGGCAGGGATCTGGGGGGTCATGTTGTGGGTAGAAGGGTCAGGGACATTCTAAGTGGACACTCGATCATAGGCTCGAGGAAGAGAACCTGGGAAAAGCTCTGGGGAATGGTGGTTTCCAGACCCCACCGTGCTCCCCCGTTACCTGTAGAGCTCATGAAAGCACCGATGGCCACCCCCACCCCCACCCCAGGTTCATTTGTCTGTCTCTGTGGTGCCGGGACGGAACCCGGGCCCTGAGCAGGCTAGGTAAGGGCTCCAACGCTGACCTAGGCCCCCAGCTCCCGCCACTCCAGGGTCTCTGATTCAGTGGGTCGGGAACTTTTGAAATGGTGACCAATGCCCAGGTGATGCTGCTGGTTTTGGGACCGCGCTTGGAGAACCACTAACTTAGAAGAATGTTCAGGGCACAGGGAACAGAAGGTGCCAAGGTCCTGAGGCACAGTGTGTTGGTCATACCTGAGGGATAGCAAGGACATCAGTGTGGCTGAAGAAGAGTACGTCTGGTACCTCAGAGGAAGGACCAGAGAAGCTGGGTCACGCAAGACCAGGAGCCGTGGAAGGCTTTCAGTTGTACTCGGAATGATACAGGGAGCCCGACGGTGAGGCCAGCCAACTTATTTTTTTTTTAAAGAATGACTGGGCTGTGGTGGTGAAAACAGACTGTAGGGGGCGGACGGGGGAGGAGGGAGGGGACGTGGGGAGGAGCTGCCTGCGCAGGCGCCAGGTGCGGTGGCAGGGGTGGGTGTAGGTGTGAGGAGAGGTGGGACGCAGGCGTGGAAGGGGTCTGCGGGGACTGTAGGGTGGGAGGCCCGGAGACCGGCAGGTGCTGCAGTTCTGACCCCCAGAGCTGGATGGAGCTGGAGCCGCTGTGACTGAGACAGAGACTGAAACTCAGCGCTCCAGCAAGGACAAGTTTGCAAAATAAATTAAGAATTCATCCTTGGACGTGTCCAGATTGAGACATCCCCTGGAAGTCCAAGTGGCGATGTCAAGGGGACAGGTGGACCTAGGGGCCTGAACCTCGGCAGCGCGAAGGGGCTAGAGACTCCACTCGGGGAGCCATCAGCGGAGAGGGAGGCTGAATGAAATCCACAGGGGAGTGAGCTTAATAAAGAGGAACTGGACGGGTGATCTCTCCCTGTAGGGTCCGGGACCCCTGTCCTAGAGTGGACAGAAAGGATCCCGTAGGGTCTACACTCAGTCTAACTCCACCTGCTTACTAATGCACCTGTGTACCAGACACTGTACTTGGCACTACTAGAACACAGAAATGAGAAACCCAGTTCAACCACTACATTTTTTTCTGGGCAATGCAGGGGATGTAAAGAGAAGTAATATAATTAAATCCACAAATGTTTATTAAACCCATTAGATCACAAGTCCTTGGTTTTGTAGAGCTTGCAAGATGAGTCACCCAACTCAGCCAACATGGACGAGCACCTGCTTTGTACTTTGACCCAGCAAGGATAGAAAAAGAAGTAGTTGCTTTCCATTCAGTAAACACTTATTAGTGCCTACTGTGTACGTACACAGCCCTTTGCTAGGTAAGAGCGGATGCCCAGGTGAGCAAGACACTGCCCCTGACCTCAGACAAGTGGCAGGTGCATTCCATCTCCTGCACCAGCTTTGATCAATTGGTAGTGACCAGGGCTGGGTTGAGGAACCCAAGACGAGGCACGGCAGAAATGAGCGCCCCAACGGATTAGTGGCATCTGCTGTGAGCAGGGTGAGAAGGCAGTGGCTTATGTGCCCTGGAATTGGCACTGCTGGGCCCCAGGACAGGGGCTCGACAGACTGGAATGGGCAGGGCCCTGCCGCAGCCCAGGCCTGTGTTCTCCGACTCCTGTGAGCAGCATCTGTAATGGACGGAAAGAGCCTGTTTTGTAGTGGAGCCTGTGCTTCTTGGGACATTCACTAAATAATAGCTATCAGCCACCGCGGCTTTCACAGAGCGATTTTCCTTTATCCTCGCAATCCTGGGGAATAAGCAGGGCAGGTATCACTGTCCTCATTTTGCCAATGAGGAAATAAACGCAATGAGAGATAAAGTGACTCGTCGCAGTCTCCGCGGTTGGAGCCGGAGCCGCAGCAGTAGACCCAGAACCTGGAAACGGGACCCAAGACCCTGGGCAGCATCTGTGGCTCCCCGGGGGACAGTCCTGGCCGCTTCTCGCACAGGAACCTCTAGTCCAAAAGCCTCTAATCGCATTCAGTCCTCCCAGGAGCTCTTCCAAGGAAGCTGACATCCCCATTTTACAGCCAAGGAAATTGAGGCTTGAGAGAGGACAGAATATGGAAGTGGGAGACTAGGAGGATGGCTAAATCCAAGGCTGGGGGGTGAGAGGGAAGGGGAAGGCAGGAGGCACGGTGCTCCCCAAGGGTCTCATTTGGGGAGGGCAGCAGCAGGCTGGGAGCCTCTGATTGTCCCATCTGCAGCCAGAGAGAGTGTGGCTCAGCAGCCCTCAGGCCCAAGCCAGGAATCAATCGCTGGCCTCTGCAGAGACGACTTCTAAAGATGTTTTTAATTAAAGTCCAGGAAGATCTATATGTGCAATATCTCCTTGCCTAGCAACGGCACTGGCTTTCGCCACCCAGGTCGGGGAGGGGCCGGGAGGTCTCCGGTGGGGAGAGGTGGCAGCAGGGAGCAGAGGCCCTGGCCTTCAGGAGATGGCCCTGGGGCGCAGGTGATTTGCACAGGAAGGAGCGGTCCATGTCTCTCTCTGTCTTTCCCCATCGACAAATCATCCACCAGACATGAGCTCTGTCTGGTGCCAGGCCACGTACCCGTGGGGTGCTGGGGGCTAGGTGATAAAGCCGCCTTCAAGGGCCTAGCACAGAGTGGGTGCTCTCTAGGTGTGGGAGGAACGCACGCTCGTGAATCATGAGCACCAATGCTTACTTACAGAAACTGGCAGAGGATGCTTCTGAGGGGTCTTAAAATGTGGCTGTCCAAATAGACAAGGTCGATGGAGCACATGGCGATGGAGCGTGTAAATGTTGAGGGGACAGAGGAGCTCGTGGGTCTCACTTTGGGGTGGCAGGAGAGTGCTCTTTCTCAGGGGAATTTATCAGGCTCACACAGACGCGCAGGGGCTGCCTGGGTGGGCAGACTCTGACTGGGATCTATAAAGAAAGAAAGAGTGACAGGAGGGTGTGGGGGAGCCTGGGCCCCTGGAGAAGGGTGTGTGCAGGGTCCCTCGCTCACGGTGCCTGACCTCACTTTTCTGCTCCTTGTCCCTCCTCCTGCTGTCCCCCTCCCTGCGTCACAGGTGTTTCTGTCTCTATTCCATTTTCTCTGTTTCTGCCTCTTCCTGTTGTGCTCTCTGCCCGTGTCTGGCCTGTGTCCATTGGTCCCTCATTTCTCCACCCCGAACCCACTTTCCTGCCCCTCCTCTCGGTGCTCCCCTCTCCTCTGCTGGGCTCTGGACCCACCCGTCCCTCTCGGTCCTGCAGCCTCACCTCCTGTGGGGCGGCCTCCCTGCCTCCCCTGTGTGTTATTCATCTACCTTGAGCTGCCCTGTGTGGGTGGCCGGCAGCAAGGTCAAGAGCAGCCCAGTGAGCCAGCGTTGTGAGCCGTGATCCAGAGGAGCTGGGGGAGAGCTGGGGAGGGTTTGTTTCCTGTGTGATCTGAGCGTCCCTGGGCTCGACAAGTGGTTTTTAATTTTTAATAGAAAGTGTTCCGTGCAGCGCTGGCAGCAGCAGGGGGTGGGACTCTTTTTTTTTTTTTTTTTTTTACAAATGTTTGAGAAGCTAAATGTGAGCCTGGGGTGTCCCCAGGCCCAGCAGGGTAGCAGAGGAGGTAGGGAAGAAGCAGGGTGGTAATAATCACAAACATCTTCAGGGTAATGACACCGTCATTGAGGACCGGGTTCTTTTCTGGAGTGCTTCCTTTCTGCCTTCCCATCAAGGGGTCCCCCACACTCAGGGATCAGGGGGACAAGGTGTGATCTCCATTTTGCAGAAGGGGGACCGGGTCCCCGTCAGCTGGCCAGCTCAGTGGTTTTCCTGCAGCCACGCACAGAGCTGGGGACAGGGCTGCAGTGAGAAGCTGTGTGCCGTCCCCGAGCTCCACTCCACGCAGGGCCACCCACTCCTGGAGCCCGCTGGGGCCTAGGTCGCACCCCCACCCCCACAGCAAGTGTTAAGGGACAAAGCAGGACACAGGTTCCAGTTCCACCCGGGATGGACCCTGTGAGAGCTACCCGGACACCATGAGAAATCGGCCAGTCCCTGCCTCCAGATGCTGGTGCCCAGGGGAGCCTACACAGGGCCCGGGACCTGGCACCAGCTGCTTCCTGACTATACAGAGGAGGGAAGGAGTGAGCTCCCGTGGGCACCCACTGCCCCCCAGCCTTACCAGCCTCTTGGACCCATCATCTCTCACCCTCCGAGCATCTCAGAGATACAGGTGGGACCTTCTAATAGCGCAGGTGAGGAAACAGGCCAGACGGGGAAAGACTTGGCTGAGGGCGGGGCGTGAGGACAGGGTGGGATTTGAACCCAGGACCCTGAGGCCAAAGCTCACCCACTCTCCTTGGGGGTGTGAGGAGTGTCTTCTCTCAGGACTGTGACTTCTCCACGGTTGGTGGGTGTGAGGCACCTGGTGCTTCCTTCTGGTGTCAATCTCAGGACAGGTGCCTGAGCCCAGGAGAGTGACCTGCTGGCTGGGCAGAGCTGGCTTGGAATTTCCCCCTACTCGTTACTAATGATGTGGCCCTGGAAGTCACCAGCCCCTCCGTGACTCTGTTCTCTCATCAGTTCAGTCAGGGCGTGGCTCCAGGAGCTTATAAAAATGCCCTCCGCAGGCTCCACCCCAAGAGCCCTGTTTAGCTGCTCTAGGACGGGGTTCAGCGTCAGTTTTATTTTAAAACTCCCAAGAGCTTTCTCTGATGTGTAGCCAGGGTGAGGGCCATGGGTTCTGTGCCCTCGGGGACCTGCCTGTCCATATTTAACATTCTCATGAACCCCTGAGCCCCAGGATCCTGTTTACCCAAGAATCCCTTGGGCAGCCTTCCTGGCCTCATCCAGCCTGGACTTAGGCTCTCAAGCACCATTTCCTAGGAAGGGCTGGTGGGCAGCACCATGGACAGTGCCCTGCTTGTCCCAGCGACCCCAATCCACTCCTGGAAGTCTGGGCTTGGACCGGCTGCCCAAGACTCCCGCCCTTCCTCTCCTCTCCCCGCCTTCTCCTTCTCTGAGTTTTCCCTCTCTCGTTCGCCATCTACTTGGACTCCAGCTGACCCCCTCTTGCCTTTAAGGCAGGATCCAGGTGAGTCTGGACATCAGATCCACCTGCGCTTGAATCCTGCCTCTGCGACTTCCTTACCCGGAGCACCCAGCCGGGCGCTGTCCTTGGTGCTGAACGTGGGAATCTGTTTGAGATCTCACAAAGGGTTTGGTGGTGCCGTCACTGAGGACGTTGGGCATGAAGAAGTTCCGAGCTCAATTCAGCCTCCACATCCTCATCTGGAAAGTGGAAGTTTCCGCAGGGCTCACGGCAGGGCCTTATTGCATAATTTCCATGAGATAACCCGTACTATGGCTGGCACCAGGGTATCCAGCATAAAGTAGTAATTCAACAAAGGCAATCTGTAGTGATCATTGTTATTGGATAATAATATGTAATCGCGGGTTTCAGCTCATGAAAGGCATATCGATTTTCAGAAGTTTTGTGATATCACACTCGTGACTTGAAATTGGGCCATGGTGGGAGTATTTACACCACAGAAATCAGTGGATGTCAGAAAGGTGGGGTATCCCTTCCCCACTCCACCTATGTCATAGAGGTGTAGTGAGATCTCAGACTGGCCGTGGCAGTGCCTTGTGCTGGGCCTGGGCGGGGGGGGGGGTCCACCTAGGAAGGATGACCCTGAGGGGCTCACAGCAGCCATGAGCCTGGGACCCCTTGTCTCCAGTTCCAGGGAGCCTCTGACTGGGGGAGGTGGGAGGGTGTGTGGCCTGAAGAAGTCGTTCCTGCAGGGCCTGGGAGAGCGGTGGTGAATCACTGGCCCTTCGCCGTCCCCACGTGTCGGCATTAACTGTAATGGCTGCAATAAAGAATCCCAGATTGGGGAAATGATTCCATCATCCCCGCGGGAGTCCCTGGGATGCAGCCATGGAGAGAGAGAAGGAGAGAGAGTGTGCTCAGCCATGTCCCTGGGGAGTTGCTCAGCCCGACACTGTGCCTTGCCCATGGGGTGGAGGGAACAGGCAGGAGGAGTGAGTGGAGATCCTCCCTCCTAACATCCAACAGCCACCGTCTATGGAGCACCGTCAGGAGCCTGATGCTTTATGTATCTTCTCCCATTTCAATACCTCTGCCAGGGAGGCGTGATGGCACTGTGCGCTGGCCTGCGGGCCCCCAGACAGCAACCACCTGCATGTATCCGGTTCTTAGTGTGGCCCAGTCACTGTCCTTGGTGCTGAACACGAAAATCTATTTGAATTCTCAAACCCATCTCCGGAGTTTGGTGATGCTGTCACTTCATTTCATGAATGAGGGGTTGAGGCATGAAGGGGTTCATGATATGTCCAGGGTCAGAAGTCTAATAAATGGCAGTGCCACCACTGATTATGATTCCGTACAATGAGCCACTGTCCCCACAGTCCCTGCTTATGCTGTTATTGGTACCCAGGAAGGCTTTGGCCTCACAGTCCTGGTTTGGAATCCCACAGCTACTTCACACTGTGACCTCAGTCAAGTCTTCCACCCTGTCTGGCCTGTGTCCTCCCCTGTGGTATTAGAGGCGCCCACTCTGCATCTCTGAGATGCTCAGAGGGTTAGAGGTAATGGATTTAAGGGGCTGGTAAAGCCAGGTGGAGTGGTACTCCTTCTCTGTGTAGTCAGGAAACACCTGGGGCCGTGTCCTTAGCACTGAGTAGGAGGTCTCAGGCACCAGCAACAGGAGGGAGGGGGCTTGTCCCCAGCTTGTCAGGGCAACTTGGACACGGTTGACATGGAGCTGGAGCCGCCAAAGAGAGGCGCATTGCAGGGCCGGCTTGGGAGGCTCTGGCTGGGAGGGGGACCCAGAGAGGGAAATGAGAAATGCAAAGGAGTGAAAAATAAATACATGTGTCTGTCTGGAATGATCGAGGGCCCCAGGCGGGAGGCGGGAGAGGCGGGCAGCGGGCTGGGCTGAGCAGAACTGCTGCAGTAGCACTTCCAGGCTCACTCATTAGCCAAACAGTGAACTGGCCTCACCTCCCAGAATGCCACTGTGCCAGCCCGAGAGCCCAGCCCCGCTGGTGGGAGCGTCCCAGCCAATCCCCGTGGGAGATGCCCACCCAGCACAGGGCATG
Source organism: Ictidomys tridecemlineatus (assembly GCF_052094955.1). Lineage (NCBI taxonomy): Eukaryota > Metazoa > Chordata > Mammalia > Rodentia > Sciuridae > Ictidomys > Ictidomys tridecemlineatus. Next base: position 68,917 of record NW_027522437.1, read on the forward strand.
TCCCTGAGGTGGGGTCTCAGTCTCCCTCCACTGGGTTACATCTCAAGCCCCCAAGGCTCCCTCTGGGTCTTCCAGCCCATTCCGTCTTTCTGGAAAGGTTCAGATGGACTAGACAGCTTCGCTGGCCCCTCCGATTGACCCCTCCCCCACCCGGTCCAGGCTCACGTCCCAAGCCCTGCTTTCGTCAAATTGAACATGATGTCAAATTAGAGCCATCTCTGGGACAGGCCGAGAGAAGCTCCCAGTTTAATGAGGCAGCGTCGAAAATCAATAACTTAATTGCCGCTGTTTGATGGACTTTTATCCAATTTATACTCTCCCCAGCAGGCTACGTGCAGAGCATGAGGACGAGCGCCCGGGACTGCGGGGGGCTGTCTGGGCGCCCGGGGGAGGGGCAGGGAGGGCACCGGCCCAAGCTGCTTTCCAAGGGGAAAGCTGGGCACTGAGTTCTACTGCCCAGGGGCCCCGAGGCACCAACCCCCAGCCCCAGTGAACTCAGCTGTCCCTCTGGGCTGTCTGTCCCCTACTGCCAAGGTGGGGCCAAAGGGGCTGGAGTGGTTTAGACCTCTGGGTCAGGAGGCAGGTGCCTGGTCTCTGGTCCTCGCTCCGACTCTCACTGTGGCCACCTTAACCGGGATAATGATTGCTGCCACCACCTTTGAGAGGCTGCCCCCAGCCACTCTGTGCTGGGAGTTCAGAATCCATTCCCTCAGCCTGGTGCCGGGAGACCAGGGGCACCCCGTCTTGTTGGGGAGGGAGCACATTCAGAGCCCCACTGCCGGGAACCACCCTGGGGAGGTGACATCCAGACCGGACTCCATGGTAACCCCTGGGCCACTAGGAGGGCCTGGGGGTGGGGGGGTGCAGCCCCTGTGACTCGGTGTGGGAATGGGGTGTGTGAGGGGGCTGGCCTCAGTGACCTCCAGAGGGTCTCCTCTCCCAGCTTCCCCGGGGTGGGCGAGGTGGGAGGGAGGAGTACAACAGCTGCGGTGACCCCCTGTCTTGCTTGGTCCCCGGGACTCAGGCACGTCCGTGATGCAGGTGATGGCCTCGGATGCAGATGACCCCACGTACGGCAGCAGCGCCCGGCTGGTGTACAGTGTGCTGGACGGCGAGCCCCACTTCACCGTGGACCCTAAGACCGGTGAGGGCGGGGCGGGGCCGGAGGGTGGATCCGGGGAGGGGCTGTAAGGGGCGGGGGCCAGAGGGTGGGTCCGGGGCGGGGCTGTAAGGGGCGGGGCCAGAGGGTGGGTCCGGGGCGGGGCTGTAAGGGGCGGGGCCAGAGGGTGGATCTGGGGTGGGGCTGTAAGGGGCGGGGGCCAGAGGGTGGGTCCGGGGCGGGGCTGTAAGGGCGGGGCCAGAGGGTGGGTCCTGGGCGGGGCTGTAAGGGGCAGGGCCAGAGGATGGATCTGGGGCGGGGCAGGGCCAGAGGGGCGGGGCCGGAGGGTGGGTCCTGGGCGGGGCTGTAAGGGGCGTGGCCTGAGGCAGAGACTGGTGGCGGGCGGTGCCCAAGGGGCAGTGGAGAACCACGGGACTTGAACTCTAGCCTTCTGACCGAGGCTGACGTGTGCCTCAGAGGACGCTGAGACAGGCACCTTGCGGGGTCCGGAGACTCCGGGCCAGGGGAAAGAGGGGCAGCGGGGCAGGAAGAGGGCGGAATGGGCAACAGAAAAATGGGCTGGGCCCTGCAGGACTAGAGGAAGACAAAAGGCAGGACCTCAGCGTCTGAACTCAGCGGCCTCGGTAGTCCTTGGCTCATCTGAGGCAGGCGCATCCCCAGTCCTTATGGGGTCGCGAGGGTCCCTTTCAGCAGACCTGGGAGGGCTTCTTTCGGGGGTTTGAAAGCTCTGCTTACCGGGCTGCTGTTGAGGATCTGATGGAGAGGCAAACGCTTGGAGGTCGCTTTCCCACAACCCACTCCCCCCACACCCCCTCCAGTCAGGGGTGCAGCACCCACCAACCCCCACTTCCCTTACTCTGGGGTTACGACTTAACTAGTCTCTCAGGGGCCTTGGGAGAGTGCCAGGGAAGACAGTGAGAGGATGGAGGCTCAGAGAGGTGAAGTGACTCACTCGAGGTCACACAGCTGGGAGAGCTGCTGATTCCACTGGGGTGCTGTCCCTGCCCCCAGAGTAGGAGAGAGACGAGACATCAGACACCACAGAACGTTTATCAAAGGCCATGATGGGGCTCAGAGGACTGTAGGAGGAGGGGCAGGCCTGGGCCCGGGCAATTAGGATGCAAGGTGGCAGCCAGATGGAGACTCCAGAGAAGAGCATTCCAGGCAGAGGCCCCGAGCAGACAAAATAGGGAGGAGAGTGACTGAGGCCCCAGGGGACTGTCAACAGAGCCTGGAGGCCATGTGGAGAGGCGGCAGGAACTGTGATGGCCTAAGCCAAGCTGAGGGCCTTGGATTTTAGTCCAAGGGCAATGACAGGAGGTGGGGGTTGATGAATTGGGTTTGGGGTTCTTGTTTGTGGGTTTGTTTGGTTTGGAGGAAGGAGGATTCCAGTCTAGAAGCGCAGTTAGAATTGCGTTCTCTTCCACATAGCATCTTCATTCCTTTTTCCCTCCTTGCTCAAGTGATGCATTTTAGAAAACATTAAATAAATGTTAAAAAGAAAGTACTTCCCATTCCCTAGTCTGGTAATTGCAACCCCAAAGGTGGCTGCTAGGTGTGTGCATCCTAGGAGATCTTGGATTCATTCACTTGGAAAATATTAAGTCATTTAAAAAAATAGATTAGACATTGCAAGGTTCAAAATTCAAAAAGTTCAAATGAGTATTTAGTGGCAATTCTTCACCCCATCCCGTCCCCAAGCCAACCAGTCTGTGTCCCCAAGGCAACCAATGTAATTTTCCTGTGAATCTTTCCAGAGCTATTCTGTGCATACATAAGAAAATAAGACACATGTATTTGTTTTATTTTCTCCATGAATGGTAGCTATAGGCATACACTGCTTGCTCTTTTGCTTCACAATATGTCTTGAAGATTACTCCATATCAGTCCATAAAGAGCTTCCTAATTCTTCTATTTAATGCCTGTTATGGATACACCAAAATTTATTGCACACTCCCCTATTGATGGACACTTACGCTGTTTCCAATCTTTTGCTACCACGAACACTGCTACAGCGAATAACCTCATACATACATCATTTTGTGCCTGTGTGAGCATATCTGCAGGATAATTTTCAGCAAGTAGAAAAGCTGGGTCAAAGAGCACATGCATTTGGAATCCCAACAGATAATGCCGAACTGTACCAGATTACGCTCCCGTGAGCCACGTGTGAGAGTCACTTCCCCCTCCTCCTCGCCACCACCACGGGCTCATGGATGACTTCTGATCAGGGAGTGACATGCTCAGGTTTTTATTTTAACAAGATCCCTCGGGCTGCTGCGGTAGAGCTTGGCTCCAAGGCGGGAAATGGAGTCAGGGAGGCCTCAGAGCCATACTGACTTTAGGATGAGAGAAGATGGGGGAAAGAAACCTCCAGAACTTCCAGGGGCCCACTGAAATATGGGCATGGAACTCAGAGAATGTTTGGGGCTCTTTAAGTTTTGGCTCCCGTGTGCGCCGGGGGAGGAGGGTGCCTCTTTGTAAGATTGCTGAGAGGGTTCGAGGGGAAGTCTATTCATGCATTCAAGTATTTATTGAGTGCCTCCTATGTGCCTGCTCTAGGCACCAGGAATGCAGCAAAGGGCACATTCAGGACCATCTGGAGATTTTACTGACATATTGCTATATGTTTGGTAGTGATGAATGCAAGGGAGGACCATAAGCCAGGGTGGGGAGTAGACTTGGATGAAGAGATTAGAGCAGCCTTACTCTGGGGAAGTGACTTGAGGTAGAGATCTGGATGGAGTGAGGGTATGGGCCACAGGGACTGGAGGTAAGAGCACTGCAGGCCCGAGGAGCAGCAAGTGGTCAGGTGTCCTGCCCAGCGCCGGGCACAGGGGATGAGGATGTCAGTGATGGGGACTTCGTCCTTCTAGTAAGGACTTTGGAGAGGATAAGCCTTCAGGAGGAGAGGCAGAGAAAGCCACAGATGGGAGGGAAGGGCAAGGATTGGGTATTGGGACTGAGAGGGGTGGCCAGATGAGAGACTGGGCTCTACAGCCTGAGGCCAGCCACTCTCCGGGGATCATGCCCCACTGCAGAGGGTCGGGAGAGGGTGGCGAGTGTGTGTTCTGGGCCCAGGAGAGCAGAAACAGCTCCCCCGAGCCAGAAGAGGGGCATCGTGCCAGACAGACCAAGGCGATCCAGCGGGGTCCTTCTTCCCGGGTCTCCGGCTGGCGCAGGCTGAGGGGTGCTTTCTGACACTGCCCAGGAAGACCCAGATTTCTCCTCCAGGTGCCCCCAGCCCCCTGCCAGAGCCGCCCTGCACCCTGCCCAGCTCCGTTTCCCCAGCCAGGAATATTCCGCCGCTGCGGTCTATATTTAGCAGCTGCTGCGAGGTACAGTCTGTCCTCGCTGTGCAGATAGCAGGGAGCAGAGCGGAACGGGCCGAGAGGAAGGTGTGAGGAGGGGGGTGGGGCGCCGCGGCCGAGCCCAGAGGAGGAATTAACTTGTGTGTTTTAAAGGCCAGGCCTGCCAGCAAGCCCCCCACAGGGGCGACAGGGATGGCATTTGCGGGCTAATGAGGCATCACACCGGCTCCAGGGCCCCTTTTGCAGTATTTGGAAGGGACAGCAGGGGCGGCGAGGACAACAGCTGGAACTGGGGGCGATGGGTGAAGAAGGCTGCGGGGAGCCCTGGCCGGGTTATAATTACCAGCCCCCGCCCACACCGCCCCAGCAGGAATAGAAAGATTCCCAGAGACTCCAAGATCTCTGCTGAAAATTCTGGAGACGTCCATTTTACCCGCAGAGAAAGGAAAGTACATTTGTTGAGCACCTGCTCAGTGCTGGACCCTGGAGTCAGGACGTTGAACCAGACCTGGCTTCTGTCCTCCCCGAGGTTTTGCTCTGACAGAGAAGCCCCAAACAGACAGGCAGGTTCCCCCAGGCTGTGAGGGAGCTGTGGAGGGGCAGCAGGAATCAGTGAGTCCAATTGTCATTTGAACACTCTGTGCGGGCCATACTGATAGGCTGATGAGCGGGGCCAGCACACACCTCTCCCAACTCATGAGGGTGCCCGAGTCAGAGCTTGAAGAAAGGATGAGCAAGACATCTCCTAAATGTGGATGCTCCTCTTGCCAGAAGCGTGGTGTCTTCTAAGCCCTATTGAGTGCCTGTCACATTTTACAGAATGGGAAACAGAAGCTCAGACAGTTCAAAAACTTGCCCAAGGCCAGGCACAGTGGCCCATGACTATAATCCCAGCAACTAGGGAGGCTGAGGCAGGAGGATCAGGAGTTCAAAACCAGCCTCAGCAATAGCGAGGCATTAAGCACCTCAGTGAGACCCTGTCTTGAGATAAAATACAAAATAGGGCTGAGGATGTGGCTCAGTAGTCAAATGACTCTGAGTTCAATCCCCAATACAAAAACAAAACAAAAAAACCCACTTGCCCAAGGTAAGAGTATAAATGATAGAAAGAAGACATGAACTCATGTCTGTCTGACTCCAGAGTCTCTGCTTTTTACCCTGCTCATATCTGATTCTGTGTATCTCTGGTACATAGTAGGCCCTCTGTGAGGGTCTGATGAATGAATGAGTGAATGAATTTGCCAAGACAGAAAGTTTGAAGACCAACTTCATGGACCGATTTGAGGTTTTCGTCCCCCAGACCCCTCTGTAGTGGGTTTGTCCCAGAGAGAGGAGTGGGATAGGTAAAGTGGCCATAACCCATCCCTGTGTGCGGCTTCAGTAAAGGAATCTCTCAGGATCTGTGGGAGGCTGGCTTCAGGACCCCTGCAGACACCAAAACCTATGGATGCTCCAGTTTCTTCTACCAAATGGCATAGTACACACATCCTTCATAGACTGTAAATCATCTCCAGGTTACCTATAATACCTAATGTAAAGTAAATGCTGTGTAAATAGTTGTTAAACTCTATTGTTTGAGGAATAGATGGGGGGAAATCTGTGTGTGTTCCACAAAGACTCAATTTTTTCCCGAATGTTTTCATTCTGCAGTTGGTTGAATCTGAGGATGTGGAACCCACAGATACATAACCTCCATGGGACTTGCCGCTCCCACCAAGAGGTGGAGTCTGTTTCCCCACCCCTTGATTTGCAGGCCTGTGGTTTGCTTTGGCCAATGGGATGTGGCAGAGGGATATTATGCAAATCCCAAGGTTGGGCCTTAAGGGCCCTGGCAGCTTTAGGTTTTGCATCCCTGGAACTTAATCCCCGGCCAGTGGGGGATGAGAGACCACTGTGTCTCAGCCACAGCAGAACCACAGCCCCGGTGTGGCTCAGGTCGTCCTGGACCTTCCAGCCCAGGTGAGCCTTCCGTTAAGTGCAGCTGAAAACCCGCAGAAACAGCCCGCCAACCAGCTCTTCTACCAGTTGGCTGTGGCAGCTGCCCCCAGTGCAGGGCCCAAGGCCACCTTTTGTCTGTCACCATTCTGTGGGCTGCCGTGGCTGTTCTTTTGTGGGGGGTCACTCAGGTGGCAACAGTTGGCTGCCAAGTCACTGGGGGTTGACGCAGCTGGGGGACCGCTGGTGTGTGGCCTTTCATCCTGGGCTTCTTCCTGGCACAGTGGTCTCAGGAATCCGGAAGGGCGGTCCGGTACACAGGGCTTGTCTGGCTCCGGCTTTGTCGCACTTGCTGAGGTCCCATAGGCCAAGTAAGTCACATGGCCAAGGCCAGATTCAGCGTGGGAGAGAGTGACACAGGGTTTTGGATACCAAGAAATGTGGTTCTTTGAGAGTGGTCACCATAGCAACCTACCGCCACAGCAGCGTGTGACCTGGGAACAGGGTCCAGGGGCAGCATGGTCCCTGGATGCCCGCCTCCTGGATGCCCAGAGATGGCACCCAAAACACACGCTCCTCAGACTTCATGGCCAGGTTCCAAGTGAGAAGCGTCGAGTGTCCCCCAGTCCCCTGGAGCTGGAAGGGGCAGGGACAGCAGGAGGCTACCACCTGGAGCCTCTGTGCTCACTCAGAGCCAGGCCCCTGCTGCAAAGCCCACTAACAGCCCTTGGTGCCCAAGCCTGTAAGTGCACACGGGCCCCAGGGCTCTGCGCTCAGCGCCATCCTCCTGTAACCGACCTCCTCAGGGCTGGTGCCAAGGGTGTCCACTCCAGTCGGCCCCCTCCCCTTCCCCTGGCACCCCCTACTCTCTGGCCTGTTGGCTGCTGGCAGTCCGTCTGTCCATCTGCCTCTCTCGCCCCCTCCCACCACCTTCACACTCTCCGAGGTTCTTCCTCTCCATTTCTCTAGCTCCCTGTCCCTCTGTGGGTCTCTCTGTCTCCTCCTGTGTTTCTCCCATTCCTTCCTTCCCTTCCCGGCTTTCTACCTCTGAGGTCTCCATCCTCCCGCCCCCCAGCCGGCCTTTCTCCTGTCCCTCTCCCTCTCCTGTCTCTACCCTGTGGCACGGCTTCCTGTTTCTTGCTAGATTCCCCCCCCATCTGTCTGTCTCTCTCCCCCCTTCTTCCTCTCCTCCCCTTCATGTTCTTCCCTTTCTTCCCACCCTCTGGGCAGAGGGCAGGACAGACTCCATCTCCCCGGGCAGCCCCTGCTGTCCAGCTGTGAAGACGCACTGAAGGGAGCCGCTGAGGCCCAGAGGGCACCCCTTCCTCTCCGGGCATCTCACGGCAGCACCAGAGCCTCCTGGGGGCTTGCTGCATGATTGAAGGGGGCTGCCCTGATTAGCACGGAGCAAAACAGGGAGGACCGTCCAGGAGCTGAGACAGGACCCCACAGGTGGTGTCCCCCTGTCAGAGGCCCCTGGCACCTGGGGGTGAGTGGGACAGGATGTGAGGGAGGCTGGGCAGGGGCCTCCCTCTCCACAGAGGTCTAGAAGGGCAGTTCCGACTGTGGACGCTGGCACCTCTATTTAAGTCCTTGCTGTGTGTTTTCTACAGTGTGTCCTTAGACAAGGTACTTGGCCTCTCTGTGCCTCCATCTCCTCACCCAAAAATGGGCATAGTCACGGCCCCTTCCCCATAGGGACACTGCGAGAATTCGAGGAGGCAACTCGCTCCAGGGCTGGGGACCATCTCCTTCAGAGCAAATGCACAGGCTGCTCCTCCTCGTCACCTGCTTCTCCTGGTGGCTGTGCACTGACTTGCCCCAGAGCCCGCTTGATGGAGTCTGGAGGCAGTTTTAACTGGGGCGGGAGAGTTGATCTACTGTGGGAGGCCAAGGGTGCTGCCAAATGTCCTACAGCGGACAGGACAGCGCACACACACGCACACACGCAGGATCCACGTGCCAACAGCGCCAAGTTGAGGTAGGGGCTGTGGGTGTCCTCGTTTCACAGATAAGGACGCCGAGGGCAGAGAGGTGAAGGGATTCGTGCAGAATCATGCGGCCAAAAAGTGGCAGAGCTGGGATTTATCCCAAGTCATCTGCTTCCAAGGCCCCCCAGTCCCCGCGAAGGCCAGCGGCATGTGGCACAGGAGGGGCCGGCAGGGAGCCCAGAGAGGAGCCACCGAGGCCACTGATGGGGTCTGTATGAGCCTGCCTGGACCCCATGCCCCCCCTCGCCCCCATCCCACACCAGCAGGACCACTCCAAGCCCCCCACCACGCACACGCACACGCACACGCATGCACACGCACACGCACATGCACACGCACACGCACATGCACACATGCACACACACGCACACGCACATGCACACATGCACACACGCACACGCACACACACGCGCACACACGCGCACATGCACGCACACGCACGCACACGCACACACACACGCACATGCACACACGCGCACACAGACCCACACGCACATGCACACACACACATGCACACACACACACATTCTGCAGCCTCCTGTACTGTGGCCTTTATTGGAGTCCGAGGCTGTTTGGGGACAGCAGGAGCAGAGCTTGGGTTTTATGGGGCGCATCACGGGGCTGCTGGTGCGTGACTCCACCTGCGCTCAGGCCCTGGATGCCACCTGTCACCACCTGGTGCTCGGCAGGTTGGAGGGGGTGTCAGCAGAGGCTCTGAACGCCTCACCGACTGCCCCTGCAGACCCCGGGCCCTTCTGCTGGCAGGGAGACAGGAGGCCCGGCCTCCCTGCAGATCCATCTTGCTGCCCCCTCTGCTCCCACCCCCGCCCATGAGCAGCTCGGAGGAGTTTGCTGGTGACTTGCTGGTGTCCAGATGGAGGACGCAGCGCCGGGAGGGGTGGGGGGCCGAGGCTGGGGGAGTTTGTGGAGGGGACTCGTGTGAATAGGGATGCGTGACGGCAGCGTGTGTGTGTGTGTGGGGGGGTGTGTGTGGTGGCCGCAGAGCTCACACCAGCACTGTGGCCGCATCGATGACTTCCATGTCACCCCGTCTCCTCCTGAACTGGAACTACGCCTCCGCTCGGCAGGTCTGAGTCCTACCTGGGCCTATGCAGGGGACGCCACATCAGCCAGCCGCTGGTGGCCGTCCCCTGGCCTCACCCTCACTCACCCACAGGCGTGATCCGGACGGCCGTGCCTGACCTGGACCGCGAGAGCCAGGAGCGCTACGAGGTGGTGATCCAGGCCACAGACATGGCCGGGCAGCTGGGCGGCCTCTCAGGCTCCACCACCGTCACCATCGTGGTCACCGACGTCAACGACAACCCGCCCCGGTTCCCACAGAGTGAGTGGCCCCTTCCCGGGGCAAGGCCACATCTGTGTCAGCCCGCCCAAGCCCCTGCTGGCCCGGGCTCCTCTTTAGCTTTGCGGCTAGCGAGAAGCGCCTGCCCCCTCCCTGTCCACCGAGGGCCGCTTACCCAGCCCCCTCTTCCTGCACAGGAAGAGGCTGAGCCCCCTGGCCCTGCTGTCCGGCCACCCCAGCTCCCCAGTGGCCTTCCCCACACCCGGGCCTGCTGGCCGCCTGCTGCTGAACAAACTGGCGAAGGGCGGGGTCCGGCTGGGTGAGGGGCTTGGGCAGACAAGGCGGCGGCCACTGCACCCAGGCCCACACTTGTGCCTGGAGGAACTGAGTCTGAGCCACAGGCGCTCCCTGCCTCTGGGACCCTGGACGGCAGGAGCCCGCGAGGCCGGCTTCTCTGGCCAGGCCCCGCCTGCCCATCAGCCCGGCCAGCCCCTCCGTCCCAGGCTCAGGCCGAGAGCCGGGCCGCAGGGAAGCCACCGCGGCTGGCAGAGACTAAGAGCTGCCGGGAGCCGCTGATTCCTATCGGGGAGTCATTACTCAGGGCCGCTGCTCCCACATTAGGCCGCCACGGGGACTGACCCCGCAAGATCAGGGAAGCCCATCCCTTGGCTGAGCGCACAGCATCGCCGCCCCCGGGTACCCAGACAGACAGGTGCAGGCGGGAGCCCGGCCCAGAAGCCAGCCCGCGCCCACCCCAGGCCCAGCCGCCAGCCCGTGGGGCTCCAAGCACCAAGCGGCCCTCTGCCCAGCTGGGCCCGGCCGTGTGAGCCGTGGGCAGAATGGGGAGGCTGAGCGGAGGAGGTGCCAGGGCGCGGGGACTGTTCACTCCTCCCTCCCTCCCTCCCCTCCTCGTTTCTCTGTCGTGAAGCACAGGACACGCAGAGGGTCCAGTCCCACAGTGAATTATAAGCAGACTTTCCAGGAGCCACCCTCCAGGACCCAGAGCCTCATGATGTCCCCACCCCTTCCTCCGCATTAACCGCCACTCACGTCTGTCACCATCTTTTCTACTCTCTCCATCTGCCTCACCAAACATCATAGTCTAATTTTACCCATTTTTAACCTAGTCCAGGTGGAATCCTGCAATCTACATCATTTCACGTCTTTCTTTTCTCTCTCAAAATTGTGTTTATGAACCCACACCGTTGCCTGTGGCTGTGTTCATTTTCCTCGATGTATAGTATTCCAGTATGTATCTCTTTAGCTGTTGAGGAATATTTGAGTCCTTCCCAGTTTGGAGCTGTTAGGAAGGATCCTGCTTTGGCCATCCTTGCAACGCCCCCGCTCCAGTGCCCATTTGTGCACATTTCTCCAGTGTGTATACAGAGGAGTGGAAAGGCTGGGTCATGGGATATACCTGGTCACTAAATAAGGCCAAATTGTTTTCCCATGAAAACTTGCACACGCTGCTTGTGCCCATCCTCACCAACCCTTGGGACTGTCAGACCCTCTAATTCCTGTTCATCTGGCGATGTGCTGGGCGCCCAGTGGCTCTCGTTCCCGTCCCCCTGGCTGCTCACAGGTTCCACGGAGGGGACAGCGCGGTGTCCGCAGGCGCTGAGGGTGTCTGCTGAATGGGGGACGCAGTCCCTGTCTCCAGAGCTGAGAGAATAGACAGAACAGGACAGGGAAATGCAGTAGCCCACGAGGGGACGGGGACAGGAGGGGGCCTGAGGGGTGGGCGCTTCCCGGGGCTCAGGTTCAGAGCAGGATTGGGACGGGGAGGGAGGGGGCGAAGGGAGGGCCGCCTGGGGCATCCAGACCTGAGCCCAGCCCCGCAGGGAGCAGGAGAGGGGCCAGGGCCAGCAGCCGGCCCAGGGCAGCGGGAGCCATGGGAGGGATTAAAGCCAGGGAAGAGCATGTCTGGCTTGTGCTGCAGAAAGAGCCCTCCAGGTGGCCGTGTGACCACAGGCGGGGCGGCCACCCAGTGCAGGGTGACCTGGATAAAGGCCCCGAGGCCCATTCCACCCACGGCCCCTGCCTCACCCGGGCTGGCCCCCCAAGTCAGGAACCTTCGCGCCTGACCTTGGCTCTGGGCGGAGAGCGAGGCGCTGCCCGCTCCCTGCCTCCCCGACCCGTCACCTCCCAGCTGCCAGGCACCGCACCCCGGGCCTGCTCCTGCCGTCCCTCGGTCTAGAACGTCCTTCCCCCGTGTCTGCCTGGCTCCCTCCTCACCTCCCTCTGACGGGAGTGTGCCCAAATGTCACCTTCCAGGAGGGACCCAGGGCCGCGGAGCTCAGCACCACGCTGCCACCCAGCCCTGGTCAGGGGACGTGCAGCTGCCCTGCCCCCGACCGCTCACGGGTCCCTCTGTTTTCCTCCCGAGTCTCTGTCACGCCGGACACACTGTATCCAAGGGGTCTCCTCTGTGGCCCGGCCCCGTGCCTAGGGCTGTGCCCTGTCTGGGACATGGCAGGGCTCCGTGCACCTACTGACCGAGGGGCCAGACCAACAGGAGGTCGGCCCGCAGCCCCGCCCTTCCACGTGTCCCCGAGGCCCCCTCGCACTGGCCACCGCAGTGCGCGCTGGTGGCACGTCCCCAGATCACTCAGCAGATAAGCCCAGGGGTCAGGCTGAGGACCGTCCTCTCCGCGCCGCCCCTCCCGGCCCCCGGCCTGGCTGAGCCGGGGCTGGCCGCTCACGGGCGTGTCCCCGCAGAGCTGTACCAGTTCAGCATCCAGGAGTCGGCCCCCGTGGGCACGGCCGTGGGCCGCGTGAAGGCCGAGGACTCGGACGTGGGCGAGAACACGGACATGACCTACCACCTCAAGGCGGAGAGCGGCAGCGGGGGCGGCGTCTTCAAGGTCACCACGGACAGCGACACTCAGGAGGCCATCATAGTCCTGCAGAAGGTGCGCCGCCTGGGGAGGGGGCAGGCCCCAGGGGCAGTGGGGTCTGAGAGGCTTCCCAGCTGTCACACATCGCAGCCTCCTCCCACTGCAGGGATTGAGTCTTTAGAGACACCCGGGAGCAGCCTGGGAAACACTGACGCTGTCACTTTACAAGAGCTGTTTTACAAATGAGAAAAAGGAGGCACAGAGAGGTCAAGTGATTTGGTGGAGGTTGCACAGCTACTTGTTGGAGCTCAGATTCCATCCACGTTTGAATCCGTGATTTTCAACATCAAGTGTGGGTTTCAGCTCTGCTCGTTCATGCTCCTAATGTCCTTTAACCTCATTTTCCTTCTAAAGGAGAGGTCACTATCCACATTTTTACAAGTGAGAAAAAGGCTCAGAGAGGTAAAGGGGCTTGCCCAAGATCTCACCTCACGGGACAGAGTTGTGCTGATGAAGGCCCGACAGTGCCCAGCTCCCTCCCCGCGTCTAACAGCCTTCCTTCCTTCCTCTCACTGGCCCCGAACCAAAAGCTAAAACTGCAAACGTGGGTCCCCGAGGAGAAGGAGACGGAGGTCAAATAAAGAAGCCAAAACTCCCTCTTCCAGGGCCTGGTCCTGGGCTCAGGAACGCAGGGCTGCACAGACGGTCAGGACTGTCCACTCACCCTCCCAGGGAGGCCTGCACGGACCCATGTCCTCACCAGCCCTTGCATACCTCCAGGGACAGGCGGCTCACTCTCTGCTCTGGCCAGCCCCCTTCCTCCCCTCAGCCAGGACCTCCTCCTTAGATCACTGGGCAGTAGCTCCGCCCCCTGTGTGCCACGCAGCCACCCGCCCCACAAGCCCAGAGTGACCCAGTCTTTGCCTGGCACGGACAGTGTGAGGACGCAGCCGGGTCCCCAGGGCTTCCGCGAGGATGACAGCCGCGTAGCGAGGGCTTCTGACGAGGCGCCGCCCCGCCGCGTCTCGGGTGCTAACTGGTCCAGTCCCGGCAGCAGCCCTGGGAGGCCGATCGCTGCCTATTTTATTGATGAGAAAGGGAGCCCCAAGTTCAGTAACCCGCTCAAGGTCATGTGCTGAGCGTGGACAGCCCAGTAGGGACACAGGCCGGGTGCTCGGGCTCAGCGTCCCCCTTGGAGCACGCTGTGGTTTTCCGTCCTCGTGCCTCTGGGCGAACTTGCTGTAAACTGAGCCCGTGTCACAGATGGAGGGTGGCCCAAGAGGCCCAGCTTCCCAGAGAGGCCCAGCCTCCCAGAGCTGCCGAATGGGGCCCAGCAGGGTGTGCTCACGTCCCCCCAGAGCTGCCCTACGGGCTCCGGAGCTCCTGCCTGCTCCCGCAGCACCTGGCGCCTGAGGCGTCTCTGTGAAGTCGCGATGGCCGCGGAGGCCAGGCCCTGCCTGAGTGATGAGCTGGCTCCAGAGTCCAGCGGTCACTCCCCGGCCAGGTCGGCCACCCCCTGCCCCTGCATCCTGACTTCCCAGGCAACAGGACGCGGGAAGGAGGTGGCGGCGTTTGTTGCTGGAGAAGGGCCGGTGGGGGCTCCTGGGGGTGGTGGGACCCCATCAGCAGGGCAGGGGCCATGTCTCGCTTACCCTGAGGCCCAGAGAGGCCAGGGGGAGGCCAGTCACAGTCACTGCAGCAGAGAAGGATGGGCACCAGGTTCCAGTGACTGCGGTGTTGGGAGAGGAGCCGGGTCCTGGAGCCACACCGCGGGTGGGATCCTGGCTCTCACTGCTCAGTGACCTGGGGCTGGTCCCTGGGCCTCTCTGGTCTCAGGTGCACAGTGAGATGGTGAAGCTGCGGGCCTGCTGGGGTCCTTGTGGGGCACAGTCACAGCGCTGGCACATGTGTTCAAAACATGGATGAGCTGTCCCAGCAAGCTGGCAGGACGTGGGTGACAGCCTGGCCCTGAGTGGCTCTTCCTAGGGACCATCCGGGGTCTGACAGTTAGTCCAGCCCAGACGCCCTGGACCCTCGAAGGCAGCAGTGACAGTGGCAGCCTGGCTTCCTCCGTGCCCTTCCCGGGAGCCCGTGTCCCCTGACGGCCCTCTGTCCCCCGCAGCGCCTGGACTTCGAGTCGCAGCCCGTGCACACCGTGGTCCTGGAGGCCCTCAACAAGTTCGTGGACCCGCGCTTCGCGGACCTGGGCACGTTCCGCGACCAAGCGATCGTGCGCGTGGCGGTGACGGACGTGGACGAGCCCCCCGAGTTCCGGCCGCCCTCGGGCCTCCTGGAGGTGCAGGAGGACGCGCAGGTGGGCTCCCTGGTCGGCGTGGTGACGGCGCGGGACCCCGACGCCGCCAACCGGCCCGTCCGGTGAGACCCCCGCCCGGGGCCGACGCCTGCTGCCTGCTATCCCGCCACCAAGGCGACACGGGGAGGGGGTGGCCCCAGAGCCGGGCAGAGAGGAAGGCGCCGGAGCGGGGGAGGGGCCCAGAGGTCAGGGGAGGACAGGGCTGTGGGGCCGAACCGGGACTCACTGTCAGAGCGCAGAGAAATGGCCGCAGGTCCCCTGCCCGGCAGTCCAGGCCAGGCCCGCGTGTCCTCTGGCACCGGCTCCACCAGACACCTCACCCCCCAGCGCTCAGGGCTGAGCTCCTGTCCCTCACCCAACAGAACACAACCCCGCTCCAGAGTGCACCTCCATCCCTCCAGTGGTTCAGGTCCTCAACCCCTCCCCCCCTCCCCCCCTCTCTCACACACCCCCCTCCCTCCAAGCCCTCAGCGCCCCTTCTCTTTGGGGGGGGGGTAGGCACGGCTCACCACGCGGGCAGCCAGCCAACCCAGCCACCCAACCCCCTGGCTGGCTCTACTGCAGTGGCCTGCTGCCCGGTCCTCCGTGCTGCCCCAGTCCTCCCTGCCGCCCCAGTCCTCCCTGCCACCGTCCCCCCCTCTCTAACCCAGAGCGGGTGCAGGAGCCAGCCAGACCCTGCTGTGCCCACAGCAGAGCTTCCCAGCCTCCAAGCACCTGTGGGCCCAGGATGAAGCCAGGCCCTCGAGGTGGCCCTGGGCCCCCGGGACCCCGCCCCCCTTGGCTCTCAGTGTCCCCTCCCATAAGATCCCTTCCCTCCCGTGCCCACTCCAGTCACACCAGTCCGCTCTCCCACCACAAGCCACCGAGCTTGCGTCCACCTCGGGTCTGTGCCACTGCTGGTCCCCAAGCCTGGAATGTTCTCGCCTGGTGTCCCCAGGGCTTGTCCACTCACTGCCTTTGTTCAGAAGTCACCCCGTCAGCGAGGCCTCCTGCCTCCTCTCCCCAAAACGCCAGCCCGCCAGCTTCCCGCCGACACTCCCCGGGCTGTGCATCTGGTTTCCAGCTAAGGAGCATCTTTTCTTCTTTTTTAAATCTTTTTGGATGTTGTGTTTGTCTCTCACTAAGAGGTGAGCCCCATGAGGGTAGGACGCAGCCAGTGTGTCCCCACTGTGTCCTCGGGGTCCACCCTCGTCCAGATGCTCCCTGAATCTATGGCAAATGAATGCAGTGTAAACAGAGAGCAAGACTGAGATGAAACAGGCTGCAGGGATGTGGGGGAGCAGCCGAGAGAGAGAGAGAGAGAGAGAGAGAGAGAGAGAGAGAGAGAGAGAGGAGGAAAGGAGGAGAGAGGAGAGAGGAGGAGAGGAGAGAGGAGAGAGGAGAGGAGGGGAGGAGGGAGGAGAGGAGGAGAGGAGAGGAGAGGAGAGGAGAGGAGGAGAGAGGAGGAGAGGAGGAGAGAGGAGGAGAGAGGAGAGGAGGAGGAGAGAGGAGAGGAGGAGAGGAGAGAGGAGGAGAGAGGAGAGGAAGAGAGGGGAGGAGGAGAGGGGGAGAGAGGAGAGGAGGAGAGAGGAGAGGAGGGGAGGAAGAGAGAGGAGAGGAGGAGAGGAGGAGAGGGGAGAGGGGGAAAGAGGAGAGGAGGAGAGAGAAGAGGGGAGAGGAGGAGAGGAGGAGAGAGGAGAGAGGAGGAGAGGAGGAGAGAGAAGAAGAGGGGAGAGGAGAGAGGAGGAGAGGAGGAGAGGAGGAGAGAGGAGAGGAGGAGAGAGGAGAGAGGAGAGAGGAGGAGAGAGGAGAGGAGGAGAGAGGAGAGAGGAGGAGAGGAGGAGAGGAGGAGGAGAGAGGAGAGAGGAGGAGAGGAGGAGAGGAGGAGAGAGGAGGAGAGGAGGAGAGAGAAGAAGAGGGGAGAGGAGGAGAGAGGAGGAGAGGAGGAGAGAGGAGAGAGGAGGAGAGGAGGAGAGGAGGAGAGGAGGAGAGAGAAGAAGAGGGGAGAGGAGGAGAGAGGAGAGAGGAGGAGAGGAGGAGAGAGGAGGAGGAGAGAAGAGAGAGGAGGGGAGGAAGAGAGAGGAGAGGAGGAGAGAGGAGAGGAGGAAAGAGGAGAGGAGGAGGGGAGGAGTGGAGGAGGACAGTGGGAGAGGGGGAGAGGAGGAGAGAGAAGGGGAGGACAGAGGAGAGGAAGAGAGGGGAGGAGGAGAGGAGGAGAGAGGGAGGAGAGGAGAGGAGAGCCCTGGAGAGAGGTGAGAGAAGCCAGCGAAGGCGGAGGGACCCGACAGGAGCCTTGGAGGGAAGCCAGGGAGGGATGGAGCCAGAGAAGCTCCCCCAGGGGAGACAGGCAGAGCAGGGGGGACCAGGGGTCCCTGGCAGGGGGCTGGCGGAGTCGGGGAACCCCAGGTTGGAAGAAGGTCAGAGAAAGGAGGAGAATAGAAAGGCTGTGGCGGAAGCTGGCTCAGAGGGGGGGTCAGGGTCACAGCCGTTGGTAAATGGGGGGGGAGACTGAGGGGCCCCCTGCTGCCTCCGGAAGCCCCTGCACATATAGCACCTGAGCTGGCTCCAGCCCCGCCCATGTCGGGAGCTGGGAAGGAGGGGAAAGTTAATTTGAGGGTCTCTGCATTGCACAGCTCCAGAGAAGAGCAGCCCCATCCTCATCTAGCTGACAGTCCTTTTGGAATTGTACAGTGATCAGCCTGTGCAACCTTGCATAGCAGCCCTGGGTGACAAGACACAAAGATGCTGCAGTGTTTAACTGCCCATAGGCTCTCAGGGTCCAGGAGGGTTCCTGGTGGGGACAGGAATTAATCTGAGCAAGGCTCTGGGTCTGGTGAGGTGTCAACAGGAGGGGAAGGGCCTTCCGGGTAGAGGATGGCGTGTGCTGATGTGCAGAGGCAGAGGAGAGGGAGGACCCGAGGCACCCAGGCCGAGTCTAGTGGGGCCTCCTGGTGGGGCCTCCGCGGCAGACAGAGGAGCTCACCCTCCATCCAGAGGCCCGAAGGCCAAGGCTCACTGCCTCCCCGCCCCCAGGCTTCGCAGCCTTGAGTCACCCCTTAGCCTTCACCTGGCCTGGGCCTGCCCAGGGGAGGCTCCGCCCGCTGGTTGTCAGGAAACTGGGGAGGATGTCCCTCAGCGGTCACAGGGAGTCAGAACCGGTGCTGGCGCGGCCCGGCCGGGTCAGCGCCCCTCTGCCCGTCCCCCCTCGGCCTCCCCAGCCCGCAGGCCTCCCCCTGCCTGTCCTATCTGCAGGGACAGGGCCGCTCTGAACCCGCTTCTCACCTCCTTTCATCCCGCTTTGCCGGCCCTTCCCTGGGGCTCCTGAGAAGTGAGGCTCAGAGGAGCTGGAGACTCCACTTCAACACGCGGACACTGGCCAGCTCCCTCCCGCCCGCAGCCTGGGGCAGGGGCGTGGGGCTCTCCGACTGTGGGCACGAGCCTGGAACCAGAGGCCGGTCAGACACGTGCTGCCAGGCCTGGCCTTGTCCCCAGCTCCCGGGCCAGGTGTCCCAGCTCCCAGCTCCAGGGCCAAGGATAGGTAACGGGAATGTTCCGTGCAGCGGGGACAGGATCCCTGCCTCGCAGAGTCGGCCTCCTCCTGGACGAGTCGGCCAACAAGTGCCCCAGAGGAGCTCTGAGTCGGGGGCAGGGGGCAGGGCCACACTGGACATGAGAAAGGAAGGGAGATCAGAATGACAGAGTCCCCCCCCCATGCCAACCCACGCAGGGGCCTGTCCCCCAGGAACAGGAAGCTCATGGCCCTGGGGCAGGCAGGAAGCTCGCTGGTGTGTTCCTGGAAGTAAAGAAATGGAGACAGGCCCTGGGAGACTTTGCATGATTGGTGGGGTGCAGCGGGCACCTGGTTACCATAGAGACGCCTCGTCCTCCTCGTTGTTGCACTCGCCCCTCAGGAGGTCTTACATCCATTTTACAGTTGAAGAAACTGAGGGTCAGAGAGGGGCAGCGACTTGCCAGAAAGGGAGAAAGGACTGGGATTTAACCCAAGGCTGACTGCTTCCAGAACGCGGCTCCTGCCGTCCTACTCCCCGCCCCCCCGCGTCTGTTCTTTGTGGTTAGTGCGCTTCTTAAATGGGTGCTGTGCCCGCGCCCACGCACACACCACAGAGATGGGTTAGACGGGCCGAGGGAAGGCTGGGCGTCCGTCCGTGTGCACAGGTCCCGGTTCCAGGGGGGCCTGGCTGGGGCGGGGGCTTGAGGGGCTGACTGAGGAGAGGGACTCCAGCATCAGGCAGGAGGGAGCACAGGACCCAGGTTTGGACCAGGGAGAGGGTGCTCCGCCTGGGCCTAGGATGAGGGGCGGTGGCCCGTGGCCGCAGCAGGACGGAGCCGGGGTGGGGTTTGTTGTGGGCTCTGGAGGAGCAGGAGGTCAGCTAGCGAACTCACGGCAGGTGTGGGGGGAGGTGAGGACAGAGGGACACCCGGGGACAGGCTGTGAAGGACCCTGAATGTCAGGTGAAGACGTGAGACTTTATCCTACAGGCGTGGGAAGCCTTAGAAGGTTCTAGAGGGAGGGGAAGTGCTCAGATCTAGGGATCAGGCAGCTGTGCAGACAGACTGGCCGTCCAGGAGCCCAGCCCCGTTCCCACCAGTCCCCGGGACTCAGCCAGGCGTGGTGGTGGTGGCACACACCTGGAATCCCCGCGGCTTGGGAGGTCGAGGTGGGAGGATCGCCAGTGCAAGACCAGCGCCCAGTCAGTCACTTAGTGAGACCTGTCTCAGAGACAAAGAGGGCTGGGCACGGGGCTCAGCCAGGGTGCCCCTGCTCAATCCCAATTCCAGACCAGACCAAACCAAGACCGGGAATGTCTCCTTGGGCCAGAGACAGGGAGCACCGTTCCAGCCGGCAGTGTGGGGGGGGGGGGGCTTGGGAATTGGGGGAGACCTGGGCCCAATCACTGCGGCGTGGAGCGTCAGTCTGCCCACCTCTGAAACGGGCATCGCGGTTGTCCTGGGCTCACCCCAGGGGCCTCCTGTGCGCACAGTTCTGGGCTCCGTGCTCCAGGTGGAGGGAGGAGTCAGTGGTGAGCACCTCCCACGTTCTTGGTGCCCTGGACATGCTGTCCTCCCTCGTTCTGCAAGCAGTGCCCACCACACCCAGCTTTCCAGGCCTGGGGAGGGGCGCTGAGTCAAGGACAGAGGGGACTGAGCAGAGAGGCACCCTTGATGGGTGCCACAGGCAGCACTTGGTGTCTGAGCAGATTTCCGCCCCTGGCAGCCTGGGGGTGGGGGGGCTGTGCCTTTCAGCCTGCTGTGTGCACAGTGCACACAGCAGGACACCAGTCTGTGCCATTAACTAGCCCTTCATGACCTAGAGCAAAAGCATCTGGCTTCTCTGAGCCTCGGTTTCCTCATCTGTAAAATGGGAGTGGGGAGGCCACCTAGGAGGATCTGAGGGGCCCAGGCAGGTGAAGCCCTAAAAATAAAAAGCAAGAACCGACCCATGTTTCACATTACACAGGCTTTATTGTGTCTAAACCTCACAGCCAGCCTGTGAGCAAAGTCCTAGTTCCATTTTTAAGAAAAGGAAACTGAGGAACAGAGAGATTAAGTGTCTTGCCCAAAGCCACACAGCTGGTTCCAGACTAGGCAGAGGGGCCTCAGTTCCATACACCTTCTCAGGCCTCCCTTGCACACTTGGGCCAACACACATGTGTCTGCATGCGTGTGCATGCACACACGAGGCTCTGCGTACCATATTCTCACGCTGTCCCTCCCACCCCCAGCTGCACCAGTTCCTGGCTGAGTAAACGAGAAGCAGGAGGGCGGGATCTAAGCAGATCCTCTGCACCCACAGCCACCCAGACACAGATGCACGCTGGGTGGGGGACTCCTGCGCACCCTGCCAGATCTTTCTGAAACATAATTAGAACGACAATTGCTTGCATCGTGGGGTAATTTTCCTGGAACTCAGCTGGACGTCCTGTGGGCTGTCCATCCTCCCAGCAGCTTGAGAGGCAGGATCAACGTCTCTGTTAAGGCTCAAGGCGGAAGTGACTTATCTGGGGACAGCATGGACCTGGCTGCAGACCCAGGGTGGAGCGGCTCCCTCTTGAGCCTTTGCCATTCCACACACACACACACACACACACACACACACACACACACACACTCATGTCACACACACACTTTCCACCCACACAGACCAGACGTGCAACTCGTGCGTGTACCTGCACGTGAGGTGCACCAGCCCCCTGCACCCCACACCTGCCAGGCCACAGTCCTTGTCACATTCGGAGACCTCCCACCCTGCCCTCCCCCTCACTCTCGGGATCTCTGGAACAGAGACACCTGGGTCCAGCCAGCCAGCCGCACTGACCTTAGCCCAAGTCTCCACAACGGTCCATGGCACCTGCCCCTTGGCCTGGGGCAGCTGTCTCCACTTGGGTCCGGCTCAGCCTTTCCTCTCCAGGAAGAAACACAAGAGAAACACTGGCGGTGGGGGTGGAGAAGGGAGGGACGGCAGTGGGCACCCTCCTGCCAGCTGAGCCGCTCCCCAGCCCCGCCCTGGCCTGGACCCTCCCTCCACCCACAGAATCAAGAGTTCCCTCCAGCCGGGCCATGCTCAGAGCCACCTCCTTCCTCCTTGAGACCCAAACTTCTGACAGGGCCAGGCGACTGGAGGCAGGGGGCAAAGAGTCCCTAATGTAGGTCCAATTCTGCAACAGAATCACTGTGCAGCCCTGGGCATGGGGCACGGCCGGCCCAGAGGGCGACTTTGTGTAAATTAGATAAAGCCCCAGCCCACCTTGAGCAGGTACTCCTGGGCCCAGGACCCAGGGCTTGGCAGGCAGGGCGACGGCTGCAGTTAATCCCTCTTCCCCACTTCAGCCGGTCAGTCCACCTGCACAGCCGCCTCTGTATCCCTAGGTTTGACAGGTTTTCTCTCTGAGCCTCAGTGTCTTCATCTGCAAAGTGGGGAGATCACATCGGTCTCCCTTGCCTTTTTGTCCCCTTGCCTCTTTGTCCCCGTGCCTAGCACAGAGCAGTACAGAGAAGGCACCTGGAGTGGGGGGTGGCTGGGGAGAAGGCCAGCTGCAAGCCAAGGGTGCTGTAGGGGAGGCGTCACCATCTTGTGTCTGAATCTTCCAGCTCAGTGGGACCCAGGCCCGCCAGGGGCAGGAAGATGGTGGGCTCAGCAGCGTAGGGACAGGAAGGAGTGTTACAGCAGGGATTCGGGAGACAGGCTTCTTAGGCCCACTGTGTGCATGTGCACAGCCCTTTACAGTTTGCCCTGTGCCTTCACTCCCAACGAGTAAGTATGAAAAGAATAAGTAAGGACTGCCACCAAGGCCAGCTCCTCCTTGCCCCACACCTGAGTTCTTTCCAGACGCAAAAGGAGTCTTGTCAAAGTCACAGACGCAGATGAGCGATCCCAGCTGACCGCTCTCTGACCCCTGCAGCCCCACGGGGTCACGGTCTCCATCAGGTGGAGAAACTGAGGCCCAGAGATTTGGGGCTGCGCAGCCAAGAGCCCATTGAAGGGGCATCTCAGGCTTTGGGCTCCCAGCAGCCAGTGCTTCTGGTGGCCTCTCCTCCCTGGGACTCGGTGGCCCTCTCTGGGCTTTGGGGGAAGGGCCCTCCGCCTGGGGGAGGGCTGCTTTGTCCGGGCTGCACAATGGGCCTGCGCCTGGCTCTGGAGGTCTTTGTCTGAGGCCGGCTGTGCGCCCCGCCGCGTTATCAGCGCTGGGAAGCGGGGCCGGCGCTGGCGGGGCCTCTCTGGGCCGCCGCCGCCCGAGACATGTGTTGGACACGGGCCTTTCAGGCCGGGAGCCGCCGCACAAAGGCCCGGGAAGAAGGCGGAACAAAGGGCTTTTTCACGCGGCAACTGAAAAGCCGCAGATTAGCGCGGAGCTGCGCAGGCGGAGGAGCCCTGGACCTGCGCGGCCCTCCCCGCGGCCGCCCGCCACCCGACCCCGGAGAAGCCACAGCTGCCCCCGCTCCCACTCACAGCTCTCCCCCAGCCCCGCGGGACACGCCAAGCCCTCGAATTCGGCGCCCGAGGGTCCCCGCGCCCAGCCCTCCCGCTTCCCCTGGGTGACTCTGCACCCTTGACCCTTCCCTGGGCCATTTCATCCGCCGCTGTCCCCACTGCCCCGAGTGCCTTCCCCAGCCCTTCGCCATCAAGCCCGGGGCCACCTATTGTGGAAAGGCGAGGCTGGGACCTGGGACCTGGGACCGTGCCAGGCTCGCTGCTTGTTCTCAGAGGCAGCGACCGTGGGGTGCAAGTCACCAGGCTCGGGAAGACTGAGGGACAGCTGGCCCAGGCCACCCGCGAGGCCGACCCAGGGCTCCCTCCCTAACAGGGTCTCTGCCCTCCGTATCTGGGGCAGGCGGAGGGAGGGGGCCGTGCGCCGGGCTCCACGGGCCTGGGGCACCTTCAATCAGCCCCGCCTGCCTTCCCCAGGTACGCCATCGACCGCGCCTCGGATCTGGACCAGATCTTCGATATTGATGAGGACACAGGCGCCATCGTGACCGGCAAGGGGCTGGACCGCGAGACCGCAGGCTGGCACAACATCACAGTGCTGGCCATGGAAGCCGGTGAGCTGGGTGACACCACCAGGGACACACAGGGCGGGCAGAGGCTGAGGGGCGGGGCCAATGGCTGGGGCGGGGCCAAGATTGAGCTGTCAGTCAAAATCTATGGGGCGGAGCCAGTGTTGAGGGCGGGGCAAAAGGTAAGAAACTGGGCAGAGACCCCAGCTGAGCAGAGGTGGTGGCAAAAGCTGGTCCGCGGAAATGAAGGTCCCAAGTCAAGGGGATAGGGCTGGTTTTGAGACCAGCTTTTTTCTCTTTTATTGAGCAATTACTTGCCAAGCCCTGGTGCAGGGCCTGGGAACACAGCCTTGGCAAGACAGAAAAGTACCTGTCCACAGCAAGGCCATCAGCAGGCTGAGAGAAGGGGTGTGCATGACGTCAGATGAAGTGAAGTGCTAAGAAAGAACAAGGGGAGAAGAGCAGGGCAGGGCCTTGAAGGAAAAGGGGCGGAGTTTCTCCCAGGATGAGGCCGCCGGGTTGGAAGACTTTTCTGCAAAGACCTCAGTAAAGTGAGGGCCACGTGCTGCTTCTAGAAGAGCAGCCCAGTGCAAAGGCCCTGAGGTGGCAGCCGCCGCTGGGGAGCAGCCAGGGGGCTGGCATGGCTGTCGAGGGTCACAGTCGTTAGGGTCACAGTAGTTGGCCGCTGTAGAGTCTTTAGACTCTGCTCCCCGTGAGACAGGAGTCACAGGAGGGACTTGAGCAGAGGAGGAACCCTGGTGGCCTCGCCTGGGGCAGTGGCAGATGCAGGCTGGAGATCAACCTGACATGGAGGTGAGAGACGGGGAGGGTCAAGGGTGACTCAGGTGCTGGCCTCGTTTCCCACACAGCAGACAGCTTGGCACACTGAGAAGTTTCTGGAACAGTGTGTGTGTGTGCACATAAATGTGTATGTGTGAGAGAGAATTGGGCGCAGCTGGGGGCCTGAGTTATGGGGTCCAGAAAAGTGAGGCTGTGGAGGTGAGGAGCACAGGGCGCTGGGACTCGTGGGGCACCAGGAGAGGGCACAGAAAGTGCCGCCAGTCCTCCGCCTCCACCTGCTCTCCAGAGCGCATGCGCGTGCGCCCCAGGAGCCCACCGAGCCGCCAGGGGCCGTCACATTGCCCCGCGGGTTGCAGGTGGCAGCTCTGCTCTGCCGGGGCCCAGCTGCCCCTCCCGACTGCCGGTGCCTCCGGCTTCCAGCCCCACCAGCCCCTTCCAGGGCCGAGGAAGTCCCTGAGCTGAAGTTCCTTCCTCTCTTTCAACTGCGGTTTAAAAGAAAATACAAAGCGGGCTCCGACCTCAGCCTGCTGCTCCAGAGCCTTTGAATCCACTCCTCCTCCCCTTGGAAGGGAGACGACAAAGGTGGCTGGAGAGGAAGTGGCTGGACTGGGGGGGCCGGGCCCTCCCCTCCTCCCTGAACCCGCTCCCCGGGAGCCCTGAGGCTCAGAGCCGGGACGACAGCCTGGCTGGGGGGAGACCCCTCCTCTCCCTGCCCACCGCAAGGCCCCCCAGCCTGTCACCTGCCTGACGGGCCACCACCGGCAAGGCCCTTCTTGGGTCAAGCATGGCGCTCCCCCCCAGTGGGTCTCTTTCAGAAAGGGCCGCCGGGTCGGTGGAGCCGCCACTTGACAGATGAAGTGGGGGGGGCCCACCCCTGCACACCCGCGAGACAGGCTCCGCTTACTGCCTTCTGGGCTCCCGCTTTCTCCGCTACTTTCGTTGAATCCTGATCAGTAGCATGACCAGCGCCCGTTTTACTGTTGAAAAAAATTGAGGCTCAGAGAATTAGGAGATTGGGCCAAGGACAGCCGTGGCAGAGCTGGGACCTGGACGGTTTCCTGGCACTCTGCCCTCAGAGCCCCCGCATCCCACCACCAACCCCAGCCACTAGCCACCGTGGGGAAGGAAGACTGGCCCCTGCCTCTGAACCACCACCCACTGGCCCTGCCCAGCCCTCCCCCAGGTGCTGACCAGTGGGGAAATGAGTGGTTCAACCCACAGAGAGTGGGGAGGGCTAAACAGGAGGAGGAAACAAAGGCTTGGCCCCCTGCTTGGGACCTAATAAATGCTCACCTAATGTCTGATGTCTGATGGCCTGGACTCCGCAGGTGACTTGAGCATGGACTCCGGGCACTTTATAGAGATGTGTCCAGATTCCCAGCCCCGGCCCGACTCCAGAGCCGCCTCTCTGCCAGACCCCCTTCCCCTGGTATTTCCTTGGTGCTGGCACTAATCAAGAGCTGTGGCAAGTGACAAACCCACTCTACCTTCTTGCCACCTCCAGGAGATGAGTACAAAATTAGTGTCCCCATTTTACGGATGAGAAGACAGAAAGAAGCCCAGGGAGGAACAGCAATAGCCCCCGAAAAACAGGGCAAGTCCATGCAGGGCCAGGCCTGACCCTAGGTCTCCCGCCCCCAGGAGCCAGTCCGAGCCCCAGCTGCAATGCCGCCTGGCCCTGTGTCCTCCTGTAGAAGTGTCCGTTTGTCGTTCTCAGAAACAGAGGGATGGTGGCAGGGGGGGTCACAGCAGCCCCACCTGCTCCCAGGCGTGACAAACACGAGGTGACAAGAATCAGAGGGGAAATATTTATACACAGCCGAGGAGCTTGGTGCGCACCTCAGAGAATGTCGCCCTGGGCCGGGAGCCGCGCCTGTCATCCCAGATTACCTCAAAGCCTCCCAGCCACTTAGTATGCCGGCCCCCCGCGCCCGAACTTCTGAGTCATCCATTCTGCCCATGCAGACCTCCTTCCACTGACATTATCTCTAACGTTTTGTAATCATGAAATATTAATGACCGATATTGAATTTAAAGTACAATTTGTGTCTGAATCCTTCGGTGGAAAGGGCAGTTGTAAAGGGACCGTCTTCAAAGAGGCTGGGCGGAGTGGGGGACTTGGAAAGGCGCACAGGGCAGGGCAGGCCCAGGGACCGCATCCAGCAGTCTGGAAGGACTCCGGCTAGCTGACCAGGACAGCAAAGCGTTAACCTGAACCAGCCCCCTAGGAGCTCCCCCGTCTGGGTCACCCCAGCCAAGTCACATCTCACAGCACTGGGCATTTCCCTTCCTGCCACCGAGCGGGCTGCAATTTACAGATGCATGTATCTGCATATTTAGTGACTCCCCTCTTCCCCAGCAAACTGAACCTTCCCGGGGTCTCATGTGTACTCCCGAGGACGGGGTCTCGTCTCTATCTGCAACCTTCGGTACCCGCCAGGGCCGCGGGAGAGGGAGTGCATATTTACGGAGGGGACGGATGAATGGGCTTGTGCGGCCAGTTGGGAGAACAGAGCAGCCTGGCGCGGGTGGCACGGAGCCCCTCCTCACTGAGTCTCTCCTCTGCTCCGTGTTGGCGGCAGTGCCACCTCATTGGGTCACTGTAGGAATAACCACTCGATAACAGCAGCTTCTGCTTATTGAATGCTTATCCCAGACACTGGGCTGTGTTTTATATGAAACATAACCCCCACCCCCAGGGAGTTGATGTCAAGGGCCTAGCATGGTGCCCAGCACCCAGCAGGTGGAACTAATAGTCAGGAAAGGCATCGGAGGCCAGGCACAGGCCTGTAATCCCCGTGTCTTGGGAGGCTGAGGCAGGAGGACGGCAAGTTCAAAGCCAGCCTCAGCAAGTTAGCGAGGCCCTGTCTCAAAATCAAAAATATAAAAAGGGCTGGGGATGTGGCTCAGGGTGAAGGCCCTGGGTTCATTTGAGGGGAGAAGGCGTGTCGGCTGGTGGACCCCAGCCCTGCCACACCCCTCAGCTGGAGAGACGGGGACCCACCCAGGAAAGGGCCGCTGCCCATGAGGCTTTCTGACTCCCATCCAGTGGCCCTCGGGGGGCCACAGAGGGAGGAGCAGGTGGGGGCCGGTGGCCACAGAGTGCCCGCTCTGTCTCCCTCAGCATGTCCCCATGTCCCCGTTCAGCCAGTGTTTTCTGAGGGCCTCTTGTCATCCACGCCACCAGCCTGGGCTGGGCACTGGGATCCGGTGATAAACGTGCGTGTCCGCGGCCCTGGGGCTCACAGGAGGGCAGGAGAGACAGGCCAGCTGTCAGCTAAGGCAGCGTCCAAGGAAGGGGGCTGTGGCGTCCCTGGGGAGCAGCCGGCGCCTGGCCCACCCAAAGGGGCAGCAGGAAGGGAGGCTCAGGGGCCAAGGCTTGGAGGCGTGGCAGCCCCTGCCCATTCTGAGGACAGAAGGACAGGTCTGGCTGGAGGCTGGGCTGGAGAAGAGCGGGCCAGGTGGGCTGGGGGGGCTGAGGCTACTCACTGGCCCTGGCAGGAAGGGACTCGGGCGTCCCCTGATGAATCCCACATCTCCTGGAGGTGACAGGGAGCCAGGGCAGGGCTTTGAGCTGAAGAGTCCAAGGTCAGGTGCGAGGTCCCCATCATCCCGCGGGCTCCGGGGGAGCGCTGTTGGAAGAGACAGGAGGCTGCAGGGACTCGGGCATCGCCCCATGCTGGGTGCCCAGACAGGGCCTGGACACTGAGGGGAGTCAGGGAGGCTGGGCGAGGCTGCTCTGAGAGGTGGTGAGCCCCATCCCCAGAGGAGCATCCGTCAGCCTGGGCTCTGGACTAGGGGACACCCGGGGTCCTGTGCCACCTTTCTCCTCCCCTCCCCCCACATTCTGAGGATGCCAAGGTTCCAGGGCCCCTGCTTCACCCAGAACTCCTCCTTGTCCCAACAAGGCAGGACCAGGCCTTCCCCCTCTACGGGAAAGCCAAACGGGAGGACTCTGGAGACGCAGAGAGGGGCTCCTGAGCCTCCTCTTCCCATGAGGCATGTGGGGGCGGGGCAAGGAGTGCCAGGAGGTCCCCTCCCTGGAGCACCCCCTCCTGTCACCCAGCACCCCCCCCCCCCGCCCGCCTTGGCGGTGGTAATTGGGATGATCAATCTTCCTGCCCAGCTGGCCAGCTCCAATCAGAGCCTGGCGTTCAGAGAGGATTTAATTCCCTGGGGAAGGGGAGGAGGGGGGGGGGAGAAGGTCCCTGGGCTCCCCTCCCCCACCTCCTGCCTCTCCCCCTGCCGCCCGCCCCACCGCCCCTTTCTTCTCTCTGGGCATCTCTTCCTCTGTGATAGCCAAGGAGGACCACTGCGTCCACCTCCGCTTGTTTGGATGAGAAGACTCTGGTCCCGAGAGAGGAGCCAGAGGCCAGGGCCATCCCCTGCTTCTCAGATGGAGGGTCCCCGAGGGGGGCAGCCCCCAGGGAAGCTGTCCATCGGGAAGGCCTTGCTCTCTCCGGTCCCCTCCCCAGCATCCCTCTTGGAGCATGGGGCACAGACAGGGACACTCAGCAGTGCACTGACTCAGGGCATCTTTATTAAGTACCTACTGTATGCCGTGCATACAGCAGGAAACAATGGGGACAAATGTTCTGCTGACAGAGAGAAGGATGAGGAGAAGGATGAGGGACACAGAGGATGCTGGGGGACCCCTACAGAGTGACGTGAGGCAGGGACGTGCTGTGCGTGGGGTGGCGAGGGGAAAGGCCCTGGGGAAGGGAGAGGGATGAGGGAGCCCACGGCAGGGCAATCCATGGGCCTTGGGGGCATGCCCAACCGGGCTGAGGGAGTCAAGGAGAGCTTCCTGGAGGAGGCAGGACATTTGTTTGGGGTCTTGAAGGCCAGAAAGTTCTGGCAGCTGAAGACGTTAAGAAAGGCAGTACCCTCTGGTGGTCCAGAGCCCCCCACCCTTTGGACCCGAGCCGTGTTCAATTCCCAGGTGTCACTTGTTTCCTGCAAGAGAGTCGCTTCACAGTTCTGCCCATTCCCTCCTCCTTAAGGCAGCAATGCTATTAGCCCCTCCCTCCATGGAGCTGACAGGACAAAATGGGGCAGAACAGCCCCTGGACCATGCTGGCTGCTGCCCGTTGGGGAAGGAGCACATTCCTCCTGGTCCCCTCTTCCTTCCCACTGTCTTCCAACACCCGCACACTCAGTTTGGTCCAGATGCCAAGTGATTGACGGCCAGGGACACAAGCGTCCTTGAAAGAGATCTGCAGCCTCCCATCGCCCCCCAGGGTCTTTGCACATGCCGATCGTGCTCCATAGAACACCTTCCCTTTCCCATCACCTTTGCCTGGTTCCTTCCCAGCCAGATCGCGTCAGAAATCTCTCTTACTCCAGGACAGCACCTCCGCACCCCGTCAGGGCAGGACTTCCTGCCTGCTACTCTCAGAGCCCCAACCCTTTTCTCTCAGCTCTTGTCATAGCTAGGAGTAGCTTCTGCCTCGGCCACTAGACCAAGAGGCTGTGTTGTTCTTGCTCATGCTGTGTCCTTGGTACCAAGGAGGCTCTTAATCCACAGTTGTCAGCACAAACCACAAGCCTCGGTTCCAAACGGCCCACTCCAAGCTGTATCTGCTGAACTCTGTGCCCAGGGAGGAAAGAGACCCACCACGTGGCCCAGCCGGGCTCCGGCCCTGAGCTTGGTCTCCTCTGAGGTACCCACACAGCTGCCTAACCTCCTTGGTCCCCTTGGGCCCCCAGGGCTCCACCTGCCACCTCCCCAGATTCGTGGTGCGCCAGCTCACGGAGGACGCACCGGGCCAGAGCACGTTTAATTTTAATTTAGGAATCGGTTAAGGCTGCAGGCCTGCTCGGCTCCGGGCTGTCAATCAGCCTTCCTCGAGGCTGCATCAATTAGTTTAAAAATATTGAATGTAATTTTGCCTGACACAACATATTGCAGCTACTGCAAAATATAATTTATTTTAGAAGAAGAAATAATTAAACTAATTTGCATGTCAGTCAGCTGAACTGAGATGCCAAGGGGGAGGCTGTGGGGGACCAAGTCCCTGGAGGGCACCTGCCGCTGGGCACTGGGTGAGGTCAGCTGCTGGGTCTGAGCAGTAGCTGCCATCGAATGGACAAAACTCAGAGCCGGGTCCATTATATCTGGACCAAACCCTTAGAATCGGGAGACTCGGGACCTGACCCTGGGCCTAAGGCAGACTCACCTGACTTGGGGGAAATTCCCACCCCTCACTGGGCCTCAGTGTCCTCATCAACAAAATGGGTTTAACAATCCCCCTTCGGGGGTGTTTGATACTCACTCAAGGTCACCCATAAGGTGCTATGAGTTGGAAAATCCTGCACGGTGGTCAAGGGTGGGCAACTGAGGGATTCTTTGTTAACAACACAAATGTATAAGATGATGAACCTAGAAATTATTATCAAATACTAACTGTAATCGGGGAGTTGGGAGAAGCCAGTCAGAGGTGACCTGCCGGTCACCCTCGGTCACTTGTTGGCCATCCTTGACGCCCGTTAGATTTCCCTGGGGAACTATTGAAACCACACCGGTGGCCGAGCACCCTGCTGGCATGTGTGAAAGGCTCCTCAGGTGCTTCTTATGGACACCCGAGGACCGAGGGCCGCTGCCCCCGTGTCAGGGGCTCGGGGGCGGCTGAAAGCCCAGTTCCCCAGGACAAGCTCGGGGCGGCAGCCACAGCAGCGTCAAGGCCCAGCTCCCTCAGGGACCACCCTGTGGATCTGAGGCCATCATTCATGCCAACACGGCCAGGGCTTTCCAAGAGGTGACCTATGGCATTTTTTAAAAGGTCATTGGAGCGGCTGGGGTGGTGGCTTGCTTGCCTGGCCGGAGTGAGGCCCTGGGTTCCATCCTCAGCACCACAGAAAAATAAATAAAGGCCGAGTGTCCGTGTTCAGCTAAAAAATATTTTTAAAAAGGAGGCAGGAGAGGCCCTGGCACAACCCGCAGCAGCGGTCAATCCTGGGGTCTCCTGGACCAGGGGCCTTCTGAGCACTCGGCTGCCCGGCCGTCTCCCTTCTGCGCGGCCCGTAGGACCCAGGCTCCCCGCCCGATGCCGCACCCACTGCAGGGGGATGCCCAGGAAGGCCACTCAGGCCCCGCGGCTCCCACCCCAGCTGGGCCGCAGCCTGGGTTCCTGGCTGTGGGCCTTGCCCTCCTCTCCCCAGCCTCCAGGAGGCACCCCATCTGTCTGTGGGGGTTCTCTGGCAACACATGCTCTCAAAAATAACCCTGGCCCGGCCTCCCCGTCACGACTGCCACCTCTCAGCCCTGGAGGGGCCCTCTAATCGCTGGAGCTGCGGCAGATCTGGGTGAGCCGTGGAGATAAGGCGCCCCAGGCGGAGGGGAGCTCCAGAGAGGGGTCGGGAATTTCTGAGCTAAAGAGGGACGCCCCTCCCCAGCCCCCAGGAGCCCCGCCCGCCTCCGTCTCTCCTTTATCAACACACCAGCAGCTGCAGCGGCATCCAGCAGCCCCGGGTTCAGAGGAGGCAGCAGCCAACCAGTCCCCTTACCCAGAGCTCAGGGGCGCCTGGCTGCTGAGGGTTCCAAAGGCTGCCACCAAAATAGCTCCCGCCCCGCCCAGCCTGAGACCCCGTCATCCAAGCTGCCACTGGGAAGTGGGGTGCCATTTCCCCATGCCCCCGAGGTCAGTGGCAGGTGGAACAGGTAAGTGACAGTCACAGGGTTGGACAGCTGAGGATGAGGTGCAGCGGGCACTCAGAGGCCCAGGGCAGGGGCAGGCCAGAAAGGGACAGCGTGAGAATGAACAGCATGAGAATTCACCAGCGGGTGAAGCACTCCCACCTAGAGTCACTTTGAGGATGTTTCTTTGTTTATTTAACAAATACTTATGTAGCACTTGCTTTGCGGTTGTTCTTTGTTACAGTTTTATGTGTTTAACAAACATTCAGGCAATCTCTCTCCTAGCCAACCTGTTGCTATGAGACCTGTTTTGCAGGTGAGAAGCTAAGGCACAAAGAAGTCAAGTGACTTGTCTCAGATCACACAGCTACTAAGTGGCAGGGTTGGGATCAGAACCACCAGGCTCAAGTCCCTGTTCTTCATCACTGTACCCTGTTCATTTCTCATGTGTGGAAACTGATATCAAAGAGGACGGAGCCTTGCCCAAGATCAAACCCTGGGTCAGGGTCTCAGTCACCCCTGGAATCCAGCCTCCTTGGGTCTCTGCCCTTCCAGGGTTTATTCCTTTGTTCAACCTGCTCTGCTGAACCATGCTGGGTCCTGCGACAGGACCCGGAGGTAGATAAGACTGGGGCCTTGACCTCGTGCACATCCCAGTTGCCTCAGCTGGCAGAATCCGCCTCCTTAGCCCGGTGTGGCCTTTCAGGATCAGAGGCCTGAAGAGTCCGGCCGACAGCTGACCCGTCTTTTAAGGTCCCGTGTTTTCGTCTCCTCTTTGCAACGTGGAGACACAAACGTAGGGTTTCTGCACCGACAGCTGAAGAGATGGCTGTGGACGCTCCCGGTGCATCCCAGTGCTCTGGGTGGTGGGTCGGAGGCGGAGTGGCCACGATGGTGTTGCTGGGTGGAGGGTGACGTGGTGGTGACGCTGGCGATTGTGGCGAGGGTAAGGGAGTAACAGTGTGGCTCGTCACGGTGGTGGTCACTGCGGAGATGGTGTGGGTGAGGATGGGGACGTGATGTCGGGTGGCCACAGGGGACGCTGCTGGTGGAGTGGTGATAAAGGTGGTCGTGTTCTTCTGATGGGGGGTGACGAGAGCAGGGCCAGTGCTGAGGGTGCCCATCCCAGCTGATGGCCATGGTGGGGACGGCAATGGCGACGGTAACAGAGTGGGGATGGCGGCGGTGCGCTGGGAGCACAGTGAGCTGGGTGGGCGGAGCGCTGGGTGGGTGGGGCTTTGAGTGGGCGGAGCGCTGTGTAGGCGGGGCTAAGAGTGGGCGGTGCGCTGGGTGGGCGGAGTGCTGGGTGGGCGGGGCTATGGGTGGGCGGTCTTGTGTCGGCTGGGCGGGGCTATGAGTGGGCGGAGCACCGACTCACGCTGGGAGGGGCAGTGAGGACAGAGTCCAAGGCGGGGATGGTGTCAGGAATGGTGAGGATGGCAGTGGTGGTCCTGGGGTTGACTGTTTGCAGCCATGATGATGCTCATGGCGGTGGGGATGGAGACGGGGATCACGAGTCCAGTTGTCCCTGGTCCTGGTCCTCTAATGCGCGTGGTCAACCCAGCGCTCTGTGCGACTCCACTGACCCTGGTCCTGGTGGCAGACCTTGCCCTGCTGTTGTCCCCCAGCCCTCACGCGGGACGCCCCTGCCTTCCTCCTGTGCTCTCGTTACAGACAATCACGCTCAGCTCTCCCGGGCGTCCCTGAGGATCCGAATCCTGGATGTGAATGACAACCCCCCAGAGCTGGCCACGCCCTACGAGGCAGCCGTGTGCGAGGACGCCAAGCCTGGCCAGGTACCCCTGAGGGGCTGGGGACGGGGCTGCTGCCAGGAAAGGCCAGGACACCCTCCAGCCTGGCCCAGAGTGGCCTCAGCCCCGTCACTGGTCCCTGCCCCCCCTGCCCTCCAGCTCATCCAGACCATCAGTGTGGTGGACAGAGACGAACCCCAGGGCGGACACCGCTTCTACTTCCGCCTGGTGCCCGAGGCTCCCAGCAACCCCCACTTCTCTCTGCTGGACATCCAAGGTGAGTGGCCTGTGAGCCACCCAACCCCAGGGTGCACCGAGGGCGGGCCTGGCCTCCCCACCCTCTTCCCGTCTTATAGATAGAGGGACAGGGACACCCAGGGGACCCACATTGGGTCTAAGGTCACAGAAAGACCGGGCCCAGAGGGGCTGTTCCCAAACCCACTGGCCAAGCCATCAAGGAGCAGAGGGGTTGGCAGAGCGAGGGGGCATCCAAGGGTGGAGAGAGATCAGTGGAAAGATCCAGAGAGGGCACGTGGCAAGGACAGAGTGAGGACCTCCTGCCATAAGCGAAGGTGGAAGGGGTCACACAGGCCGTCCTCAGACGGTGGCACAGAAGTGCATCGCCTGCCCCACGCCCTCAGCATCCCCATGGCCCTCAGCATCCCCAGGCCATCGGCATCCCCTGGAGGGTGGCTTTCCAGCCCATCTCCTATTTTTCAGGTGGTAAACCTGGGACTCTAAGAGAGACTTAAAGTCTGCCCATGCCCTCCAGGGAGCCAGTGGTGAGCAGGGCTCAAGGCCACAGCTGCCTCAGACACAGGTGTTTCTGCCCCAGCTCACAGCCCGAAGTCCACGGTCCTCCCACCTGAGCCTCAGTGAGCCTCCATCCCAGGGCTCCTCTGGAAGTTGTTCAACCCTAAGGGACGGACCCAGGGGGAGGCAGGCGCCAGTGCAGGGGGAGTGAGGGCCCTGGGTCCCCAATCCCTGGCAAGTGTCTGGCCCTCTCTGAACTGCAGTTCATCATCTATAAACAGGGGCTAATAATGAACGAGAACCGCCCTGGTGGAAGCGGCAGTCTGCAGAGGCCCTGAGGTGGGAGCAGGGTTGGGATGGAAGGGGACCTGCTGCGCCAGAGTGGGCGAGACGCAGGACCCTGAGGAAAGGGACTCAGAGGCGCTGGGGGACAGCTCACACTTGTTGCGTCTCGCCCTGGAACAGGTCTACCATGGACCCCAAGGCCTTTACACCCAGCCCATAAAGGGAAAGACCTTGGTGGCCTCTGAGGCCAGGCCCCTCTGTATTCCCAGGAACCATAGTAGGAGTATTTAACACCCAGCCTAGCAGCTCAGATAACCAGAAAAACCCTGACCCCAACCCGGGCAAGGCCCCAGAGCCCCTCTGTGCCGGGCAATAACCCCTCAGTGGCTTGATGGTGTTAAAGATCAGAGGACACCTGGGGGACAGGCTGGGGCAGCAGGAAGGGCTGCACCAGGCCTTTCAACCTTTCTGGGAGCATTGCAGTGTTCTCACCGCGTACAGCGCAGCCTGCGCCGCTCTCCAGTGTATTCCAGGCTGGCCCAAGAGACGCAGCTACCCTGTCCCCAGGTTTACACTTCTTTCCGACACCAGGGGCCTGGGGTTGTGTCCTGGCTGCTGTTTGACTTGTGACTTCCAGAGCTTTCTCCCTGTGTGACTGCCTGGAGTAAGTCCCAGGGACAGCAGGCTGAGGTCGGACAAGCCACCTAGGTCTCTCCCTCCAGTCTCTGAGGCCCTCTCTGCCGAGTGCCAAGCAAGCCCCTCCTCCTCCCTGCATAAACATCCTAGGTGACAAACGGCTACCCCAACCCATCTGTTTCTCTGTACAAATTTGTAGCCAGTTTGGAAACGTGATTTATAAATATTGCTTTTGCAGCCAGGGATTGACACTGATGTATGTCAGGCCAGATGGATGGATGCAGGGCCGGGCGCAGATCCCACCTAGAAGGGTTGGGTAGGGTCTGGGGGGCCAGGGGCTTCCCCAGCAGAAACCAGCTGCTGCCCAGGAGGGTAGCTTGATGAGTTCAGGGATGACGTGGGGGGAATCCCTTCTGCGGGGTAGAGGAGTAGTGGGACCAGAGCTCTCTGAACATATGTTTGCATGGCCAAAGACAGCAACCTGAGAGATGAACATCTCTGTTCCTGCTTGGCAATTTGAGACTGAGCCAGAGCCAGACACTCATTTCTCAAATCTGTCTACCCAGTTCCTCCACTACTGCAATTATCTCACCCAAAGCACGAAGCCTTCCCGGCTGCTCTTCCACGCCCATTCTGGAACATAAGATCATAAGCTTCCTGGCCCAGAAGGGAACCATGTCTGTTTAGTAATTGCTGGGTTCCCCTGGGGCTAAGAGAGTCTTGACTTAGGAGTGTGTTCAATGCATATTTGCTGTTGAATGAATGGACGATGTCATTAGGTCACTTATTTGCTTAAAATCCTCCAATCAATGGCCTATTGTTTTTTAAAATATATCCAAATTCCTTACCAAAGTCAGCCTCCAAACTGTCTGTGATGTGCTCCTGCCTCCCCCCAGCCTCCGCTGGGCTCGCTCTAGCGGTCACCCCCACCTCTGCAGCCACAAAGGACTGTTCCTTGGGCATTTTATGTTTCTTCCACCCTCCTGACTGTGCCTGGGCTCTTCCCTTTCCCTGAACTCTTTGCTCAGGACTCAGGAACAGTGTTCCTTCTTTCAGAGGCTCAGCCTGACCTCCCAGGCTGGTCGAGTCCTCTGGCATGTGCTCTTCCTGCCCTTGTCCCCCACAGCACTCGCCATGTTTGTAACTGTAGACCAAAGTGTGCGTTTGTTTGATTAGCATTCATCTCTCCCATTAGAGTGAGCGCTCCAATCCAAGACTGCAGGTTATTTAGCTCGGTGTTGTTTTCCCACAGTGAGTAGCATGACGCCTGGCCATAGTGGTTAATTAAGATCTGTTGGAAGAGAGGGAGGAAGGGAAGGAGGAAGGGAAGAGGGAAGGAAGGATGGAAGACAGGTAGATGGATGAGTAGGTAGAAGATGGAGGGATGATGGATGATGGATGGGTGAGGATGGAGAATGAAGGATGGATGGGTGAATGGATGGATGTACAGGTGGCTGGATGGACAGGTGGATGGATGGATAGATGGATGTATAGGTGAAAGGATGGATGGATGGATGTACAGGTGGATGGATGAATGGATGGATGGAGGTACAGGTGGATGGATGAATGGATAGATGGATGGATGTTCAGGTGGATGGATGAATGGATGGATGGATGGATGTACAGGCGGATGGATGAATGGATGGATGGATGGATGGACAGGTGGATGGATGAATGGATGGATGGACAGATGGAGGAATGGGCGAATGGATGGATGGATGGATGTACAGGTGGATGGATGAATGGATAGATGGATGGATGGATGGATGGATGGATGTACAGGTGGATGGATGGATGGATGTACAGGTGGAAGGATGGATGGATGTACAGGTGGAAGGATGGATGGATGGATGGGTGGATGTACAGGTGGATGGATGAATGGATGGATGGATGGATGGATGTACAGGTGGATGAATGAATGGATGGATGGATGGATGGATGGATGGATGTACAGGTGGATGGATGAATGAATGGATAGATGGATAGATGTACAGGTGGAAGGATGAATGGATGGATGGACAGATGGAGGAATGGGCGAATGGATGGATGGATGTACAGGTGGAGGGATGAATGGACAGATGGACAGGTGAATGGATGAATGGATGAATGATGAATGGATGGATGGATATACTAGTGGAGGGATGGATGGATGGATTGATGAATGAATGGATGGGTGTACAGGTGGGTGGATGGATGGATGGATGTACAGGTGGGTGGATGGATGGATGGATGGATGGATGTACAGGTGGGTGGATGGATGGATGGATGGATATACAGGTGGATGGATGGATGGATGTACAGGTGGGTAGATGGATGGACAGATGGACAGGTGAATGGATGAATGATGAATGGTGGGTGGATATACTAGTGGAGGGATGGATGGATGGATTGATGAATGAATGGATGGGTGTACAGGTGGGTGGATGGATGGATGGATGGATGGATGTACAGGTGGGTGGATGGATGGATGGATGGATGGATGTACAGGTGGGTGGATGGATGGATGGATGGATATACAGGTGGATGGATGGATGGATGTACAGGTGGGTAGATGGATGGACAGATGGACAGGTGAATGGATGAATGATGAATGGATGGATGGATATACTAGTGGAGGGATGGATGGATGGATTGATGAATGAATGGATGGGTGTACAGGTGGGTGGATGGATGGATGGATGGATGGATGTACAGGTGGGTGGATGGATGGATGGATGGATGGATGTACAGGTGGGTGGATGGATGGATGGATGGACAGGTGAATGGATGAATGATGAATGGTGGGTGGATATACTAGTGGAGGGATGGATGGATCAGTGAATGAATGGATGAATGCACTGGTGGGTGGATGGATGATTTCACTAGATTAATTCAAATGAGTCACTTCTCTTTGAACCTCCATTTCCACACATATAAAAGGAAAATAAAGTCCTGGGTCTTGCTCATGAGATTCAACATTGCTATGTACTTAAAGTCCCCACACTGTCCTGATGCATAAAAAGCATCCAGTCCGGGCAAAGAGTCCTCTCTGTTCCTTCTCTCCTCTACTTGCCCTTGAGCTCCTTCTTCCCCAGTCAAAGGTGATGTGTCCACAGCTGGGGTGACTCACCCCTTGACAGAAGGGCCAGAGTCCAAGCCACAGCTTGAGGATCGGGCACACAACCACAGTTAGCCCAAGAGCTATGCTTCCTTCAAGTGTCGTTCCTCAAGATGGGCTCAGTGCCAGGTCCCAGCTGGCCAGGTAGCAGAGAGGGGGCACTCGCCAGCTTAATACAAGGTGACAAGGCTGCCACAGAACGGTGCATGGCATCTGCATTGTCAGAGCAGGGAGGGGGCATAAATCCTTCCTTCCCAGGAAGCAGAGAAAAGAGGCCACAGAAAGGAGGTGACATTTAGCTGGAGTGTGATGGATGAGCAATCTGCCTGGGCAAGAAGGTGGGGAGGGTGCGGCAGACAGCAGGAACTCTGTGAGGAGCTCGGGGAGGCCGGGCAGGGCAGGGCGCAGGGGAAAATGGGCGAGCTGGGGAAAATGTTGACCAGCATTTATGGAGAATTCCTTGATGCTGGGGACTGCTCTAAGGTTATGCGTGAATTACGACATTTAATCTTCACGTGTGATGCCCTTTTTCTCAGTTTACAATGAGGACACCAGGGTCCAAAGGTCCAGCTAAATTTCCCAAGCTAGTGAACGATGCATTCTGAGTACTATTTTAATATGTGCATGGAAATACTCAAATGTGTGTAAAAGTTGTAAAATAATATCATGGATCTTTCTGTGCCCATCACCTCATGGGCAGCCTTCAACTTAGCACAAACTTATCTCATCTGGACATCTGGTCACTTCCCGGATAATCCCAAGGTTACAAGCCAGTCCTTCCTGTATTATGTTCATGACAAAGAAGGTCAGGTCTGGAGCACTGAACTGGGGGGTCATCCAGGAAGGGGCTACTGGGGAAGGGATTGGTCCCCATCCTGAGGTCCTAGGTTTCCTTTCCAAATAGACCCTTTGGGGGGGTCTCACTTTTCTTCTCCATACAAGGATAGGCTGACCTGGATGATCGGGAGCCACAAAGCTGGAGAGGGAGCCAGGCTGCCCCAAATCTCAGGTTGAAGATCGAGCCCAATGACTGGGAGGGTGGGAAGAGGCCGGAGGACCTTCTTTAGTGAAGTTGGCTATGAATGGTGGGGCAGTGGCCAGCTGGGCTCCCAGCCCTCCAGATCACCATGATGTGCAGAACCCAGAGGGTCAGGGCAACGGAACCACACAAGCCAGGTGTGGAGGGGCAGGGGGAGTGGAGGAAGTAGGTGCTACCTGTCACCGAGCCTTTGCTCCAAGACTAGCCGCACCTCCCCAAGCCCCGCCTGGCTTCCCCAGCAACAGGCTGAAGCCATGCAGTGAGCACCATCTGTGCCAGATCACACACGGTCCTCTCCTGCTGCCCGCCTAGAAAGGAAAGATCTGCACGAAGAGGCCTGTGCTCTAGGGTCCCCTCCTCAGAACTCAGAGGCTGTGCACCCGGCCGTACGGGCCCAACCTCTTCACGAGAGAACCCTGAGTTGGTTCCAGGACTCTTGACTGGCGTGAAGGACAGAAAGGTTCCCCAACCAAAGGCAGACGCCAGCCAGCACTCCCAGTTCTCTCTGATGACCCTGGACTTGTCAGGGCCCAGTAAACCATGACAGAAGGGTCACAGGACTCCTAGGGTCGGAGAATATGGGGCAGCTGGAGTGGGACCCAGAACACAAGCAGGCTGTTGAGAGAATGAGGAGAAACTTTTTTTTTTTTTTTTTTAACATAGCTGGGGTGAGGACCTTGGCCCAGCCGGGGACAGAATCTTGGAATAGCTGGGGACAGTACCTTGGCACAGCATGGAACAAAATCTTAGAAGAGCTGAAAACAGCATCCCGAGGCAGCTGGGAATAGAATCTGGGGACAGCTAAGGACAACACTGTGGGCTGAGTGGCTCAGGACGGGATCTCTGGGCAGCAGGGGCAGAACTGGGGAGACTGGAGAAGAGACCCATGAGTCACGTGGGTGGCAGCTGTTGGAGCCCAGAGAGGCAAATCCCAAGGTGAATCAGGAGGTGGCAGGGTGGGGGTGGACCCCAGCCCGAGTCACGCTGCCCTCTTCTTCCGCTGCAGACAACACAGCCGCGGTGCACACTCAGCACGTGGGCTTCAACCGGCAGGAGCAGGACGTGTTCTTCCTGCCCATCCTCGTGGTGGACAGCGGGCCGCCCACGCTGAGCAGCACGGGCACGCTCACCATCCGCATCTGTGGCTGCGACAGCTCTGGTGCCATCCAGTCCTGCAACACCACGGCCTTTGTCATGGCTGCCTCCCTCAGCCCCGGCGCCCTCATCGCTCTCCTGGTCTGTGTCCTCATCCTGGTCGGTGAGTCCACCGGGGGCCTCCCGCCCTCTGATTGGCCCCGTCCTGGGTCCCTGGGTTTCCTTCCCAAGTAGCCCTATGGGCCAGTTTCCCCCTTCATGGAGGTGCCCCGGCTGATCTCAAAGATGAGCTCGCAGCGCCCAGCGGAGGTCCCCTGGGTACAGAGCAGCCCCACACGCCCCAGAGTGGTCCCCGCCTGGGATGCAGTCCACGACCCCCACCTCCCACGTTTAGAAAACAGGCATGTCTTTTAACTCTTCCTCGGGGTCTGTAATCCTTAATTCTCCATAAAGACGAGGCACAACTGCGGGGCCAGGCACATGGCGGCCAGGCACGTGGTCCTGCCGTGAAGACCAGGAGGCCGAGGCCCCAGCTGAGTGGCTGGGGGAGGGTGGGCGACCTTCTCACCTGAGCCCCTCCTCTGACTCCACCTCCTGCTGTGAATTTAAACCGGGAGCCCAGCTTTGGGACCCTGGGGCAGGATCTTAAGACGTTGTGGAGGGGGTACCAATCTGGTACCAGTGCCATCATCAGCCCTTGAGCCCCAAAGTGTCCCTGAGAAGAGGTCAAGTTTCAGGAGCTAAATGGGATTCAAGCGGCCCTCGGGCTCCCATCCCAGGTGACCACTGATGCCCCAGTCCTGCCGCAGCTGGGCGACCCGGGTGTCGGGGTGTCTAGAGGACAGACAGCAGCTTTGCTCGGTTCCCCGGGAGCTGCCGGCGGCCCCCAGCCCGCGCTGCGCGTCCTCTGAAGGCCCGCGCCGCCCTGCGCAGTCCGCGCTCCGCCTCTCCGCAGGCCCCGCCCACCCCGCCCCAGCCCGAGGCTCCGAGCGCTGTTCCAGCGGGTGCACTTTACAGCGGTTTCATTTTCCGAGGCCGTGCAAACAAATTTCTGCCTAATTGCCCACAGACGAAGAAAGTGCACATCAGTGCTCTAAAGGTGACGGGCGGAATCGCTGATCAAGCCTGGCACATCTGTCGCCCGCCTCCCGCAATCCCCACCATCTGCTCTCGCGGGCATCCCCCTCTGCAGATCCGGCCTCCAGCTCCGAAAGCTGTCCATCCATCTTTCCCACTTCTCTCCTGACACCCTCCTCCCCTCCTGCCCTCCTCTGGGCCATTCCCAGTCACAAGCTACCTTGTTAGGTGGTAAGCCAGTAGCCTGCCCAATGGCCCCAGCAGCCGGCTCCGGCCACTGGCCTGGCTGGAACCGTCTGGAACAGCAAGAAGAGTCTAATCCCTGGCACAGTCCCCAGCATATGTCTGTCCATCCATGCATCCATTCACCCGCCCACCGTCATTTACTTATGTATCCATCCAGTGAGGCACTGGATTCATCAGTGAACAAAAGAGACTTTTAAAAGCCCTGAGCAACTGAAAAGTCGGGGGTTGCCATTACCAAGATGGGAGATACTGAGGCTGGGGAAGGGGGGAAGATTATCATTTCCACTTTGGTCATGTAAGTTTGAGAGTGAGTCTCTTGGTCAGCCTAGAGGACATGTTGAGCAGGAAATTGGATGCACAATCTAGATTCCAAGGGAGCGTTTCAGGCTGGAGCCTGAGATATAGGAGTTGTCAGTTTCTAAATGGAATTTAAAGCCATGAGACTGGAGGAGAGCGTCAGGAGAGGGAGGTGGAGTCCTGGGACTTCTCATGTGAAGGGGTCGGGGAAGAAGGAGAAAGGTGCTCAGGCAATTGAGAATGAGCCTTCAGGGAGGTGAGAGGGGGAGAATGTGAGTCCTGGAAGCCAAGACGGAGCCAATTCATTCACCCCCTCACCCTTTCGCTCACCCAGGTGTCCATTCAATTATTCTTTCCTTCCTTCTTTCCCTCAGAGCATGCTTCACGTGTTTTCTGCACACGGGGCACCAAGCTAGGGCAACATTTCCAGGTCCTTGAGAGCATCTAGGCTGTGTATTTCCCCATCCGGGAGACAGACACGTGAACGCAGCAAATCTGGTCTATGACAGCCCAGAAGCTGCCTCTTCCTCACCCAGAGACCTTGTAGAAACAGAGTGCTGGGCCCCACCTGGCAGACCTAGGATGGACCTGAGGATTTGCATTTCTAACAAGTTCCCTGGGGGCTGCTGCTGCTGCTGCAGGACAGATGGAGGCACCCCTTCCCAGGGGAGCTCAGAAGTGAAGGCACTAAACCTGGAAGTCTGAGGAGACCTCAGGACTTCTGGAGTGAACCAAGGTCAAGGGTGAAGGAGAGATCAGGGTCAAGGACATCTTTCCCCCAAGCTCCGTCTGTCTTTCAGCTGGCTCCTGCGCCGCCCCAGCATCTAGAGACAGGGAGTATGTATAGAGTCAAGGATGGAGACCTCAGAGGCTGGACCAGACCTCAGCACCCACTAACCCTTAACACTGGTCGGCCACCTCATGGCCAATGCTGGTCTCGCCCGACTTGCCCACCTCCTGAGCGGGTAGCTCCCCACCTCTCCAGGCAGCTCAGGTCTGGCTGTCAAGAAAGGTGTCTTCTGAACAGGAATCTAGGAAATTGGCAAGATGAGGAGTCCCCTGCGCCTCTGAATGGTGGGGTGGGGGGGTCCCCTAATGCCCTGAGACCCTCACTCTGCGCCCTCTGCATCCCACAGTGCTGGTGCTGCTGATCCTCACCCTCAGGCGCCACCACAAGAGCCACCTGAGCCCAGACGAAGACGAGGACATGCGGGACAACGTCATCAAATACAACGACGAGGGCGGCGGCGAGCAGGACACGGAGGCCTACGACATGTCGGCGCTGCGCAGCCTCTACGACTTCGGCGAGCTCAAGGGCGGCGACGCGGGCGGCGGTGGCGGCGGCGGCGGCGGGGGGGACGCGGGCAGCCCCCCGCAGGCCCGGCTGCCCTCCGAGCGCCACTCGCTCCCGCAGGGGCCGCCGAGCCCGGAGCCGGACTTCTCGGTGTTCAGGGACTTCATCAGCCGCAAGGTGGCGCTGGCGGACGGGGACCTGTCGGTCCCGCCCTACGACGCCTTCCAGACGTACGCCTTCGAGGGCGCGGACTCGCCGGCCGCCTCGCTCAGCTCGCTGCACAGCGGCTCGTCGGGCTCCGAGCAGGACTTCGCCTATCTCAGCAGCTGGGGCCCGCGCTTCCGGCCCCTGGCCGCGCTCTACGCCGGCCACCGCGCGGACGACGAGGCCCCGGCCTCCTCCTAGCCCCCGGGCTGCCCTGCCCAGCCTCCCGCCCCCCGGGCCGCCGGACCGAGCGCAGAGCGGACTCGACAGGGCGGCCCCCCCCCCCAGCGGCGCAGCTTTGGGGTCCAGCGGTGCGCAGTGATGGCCATCGTCATTAAAGGGAAGGAGACCAGGCGCTGCGTGGCTCCGGGTTAGCAAAGGAGATGGAGGGGGCGTCGGGGCGTGGGATCGGGCAGCTCGCTCGTCCTGGCGTGGACACTACAGCGAGGACGATGCCGACACGCGCCCCTCCCAGGTTTCCTCGCATCCAAGGGAAGAGGAAAGAAGGGCTGTTCGTTTATTAAGCACCTACTGTGTGCTAGGACGCTGTGTGGAGACCTTCTTAGTCGTCACAGAAACCACGAGGTGGGATCCTGCAGGTGCCAGATGGGGAAGGCCCCCCAGAGAAGGGGTTGTGACCTGTCCAAGGACACCCAGCCAGCGAACGGTGCAGCCTCTGGCACGAGCCGGCTGCCTGGCCTTGGGCAAGTCACCTCGTTTCTCTGGGCCCCAGTTTCCTCATCTGTCAAATGAGGTTAACAACAGAACCTACCTCGAAGAATTGTGAGGATAAGAAGGGTTCAGACGTGTCCAGTGGTTAGGGCAGTGCCTGGCACATAGTAG
The DNA here is from genome assembly GCF_052094955.1 of Ictidomys tridecemlineatus. NCBI lineage: Eukaryota > Metazoa > Chordata > Mammalia > Rodentia > Sciuridae > Ictidomys > Ictidomys tridecemlineatus. Next base: position 113,278 of record NW_027522437.1, read on the forward strand.
GTGTTCAATAAATGCTAGCCTTTGTTACTATTATTGTTTCTGTCTTTATTAGAAGCCCAGTGTGTCTGCCTCCAGTTCTGAATTGTCTCCGTGGCCCCAGACGCCTCCCCTTTTCCCTAGGTCCCCAAGGGAGAATGAATTGGTCCCAACTCTCAGTTCCCCATCCTACCCTGAGAGGGAAAGAGGGGTGTCCCCGGTGACTGTGGAGCCTTCCAGAGTCTCTGGTCACATCAACATGGCAGGAGCGTCAAGAGAAGACAAGCTGGACAGCTCCTGGACCTAGACAGAGAGGTCAGAACCAGTGGGCACTGGGGGACTTGTGTGTCGGATCTGGAAACTCATGAGTTTCCATCCCTGAACCCCAGTTCAGGAACCCTGCACAAAGTCGCCTCAAGAGTTTCCGACTCCAAGCCATGATTATGAGGTGTTGCCCATCTGTCTTCCTGCCTAGTCCACCCGGGTGGCTCCTTCCTTCGCATCCATCTGATGTGAGTCCCAGCTCCTGCTAGCTGGGCACCTCCATCAGCCTCCTCGGTGGCTGAGCCTCGGTTTCCTCACCTGTAAAGTGGAGAGGATGACGCTTCTTCCCTAAAGGGTTCGGGAGGCTTAAAGGAGATGTGAATGATAAGCTCTGGTCTGGTGCCTTCCTGGCCCAAGGCAAGGGCTCCATACACGTACCTCAGCCTTACTTATGCTCCCAGAGAGCCTTCATTCATTCCCTCCACATTTGCCAAGGTCCACCGTGTCCTGGTGCCTTGCTGGCTAAGTTAGGCACTGCCAGCCGATGCTCAGGTGAGAAAGCGGCAGCTTGCATGGCCGGTAGTCAGTCCTGCCTCCTGCAGCTCAAGGCCTAGCTGGGGAGGGAGAGTGTCAGGGACAGAAACAGCCAACAATAGTGTTTGTTTGAGATGTCACAGAATGAACTAGAACACTGAGAAAGAGAGGAAAAATCCAGGAGGGCTTCCCGGAGGATGTGACTCTGGCTGGGTCTCAAAGGATGCCTATGAGATCGTGTGAGCTGAGCCAGGAGAGGAGTCTGCAAAGGCGGGTGGGTAGGGTGCAGAGCACACGGAGCCCCAGGGCTGGATCCTGGGTGAGGAGTAGTGGGGGTGGGCTTTTCTGATGATGTGGTGCCATGGAGAAGGGGCTGGGGGGGAGCACACAGCCTTCAGCCACCGCCTCCTTGGCCCCATGCGGTCCCCCAGGAGGAGAGCCAAATCCTCTGCCTGGTCAGAGAACAGGCCGCCCCGGCTCCAGGCTCCAGCTGGGTGCACCCAGTTCCACCAAGGAGCTCGAGGACGAAGAGCCTGCCTCCTTAAAAGGCAGCTGGGAACACGGTAAGAAAGAGACCCGTCCCTTACTGTCCCCGTTACAGTCGTTATCGTGGGTTAAGACCATCCAGGGTCCTGAGCAAGAACGGATGGACAGTTGACGGAGAATTCCAGAACCAAGGGTCTGAATGGCAATGACGGGGAGGAGGAGGGGGACTGCACACTTATATGGCACCTGCTGCATGCACGCGGTACTTATGTGGCACCTGCTGCATGCACGTGGTACTGAGCACTGTACATAATTAATACATATGAAGGTCAAACTCACAGACAGAGGACTCTGTGGTCGCGGGGCCTGGCCCTTTGCATAACGGGTCTTGTTGAACTTTAAGCAGGTGCTTTTCTTAGCCCTCCCTTAGGAGGAGGAGATATAGGGGCCTGGGACCGTTTTACGCGCCCCCCCGCCCGCCACAGGGGCTCTGCAGGGACCTAGAAAACCAGACTCCAGGTGGAGTATGCAGAGTGGGGTGGACAGGAGAGAAGCCCCTGGGGAGAAGGGGACATGCACCCGATGGTGGCAGAGCCGAGGAGCGGGCTGGCGAGTCCCCCCAGCCTGGGTGTGCCTCTCTGTGGGAACCCTCACGAGGCTGCGAACACGACCCGGGAGGAGGGGAGCCGGCGCCCAGCACAGAGGTCAAGGCCAACCCCCCACCTCCTGATGCAGGCGGCTCAGAGAGCGGGCTGCTGTCACAGGGGGCGGCTGAGCGCCCGCATCCGTCACCCAGCCGTCATCGCCAGCCACCCCCAGGTCACGACTCGGCAGCTGCACTTACCTCCTGCCAGCAAGCGCGCTCAGGCCGGCTCTGTCACTGGCCGCCGAGCCTTTGGAAAATGTAACCCTGTCAGCCCTCATGCTGATGAGAAGGCCTCACGCTTCAGTGAATGCACACGGGCACAGGAGCATGCTAGTACGTGACACACGCACACGTGGCACCAAGATGTGTCCCCCCCAGCGTACCATGCAGACGTGTGCATGTTCACTACACATACAAGGTGCGTCCCTGCAGGTCTGCAAATGTGGTCACGTGCCACCACAGGGCAAACTCTCACGTGGACACCCGTGTTTCTACACGAAGCACATACCCGCCTCCCCAGGCGTGTTCCCCTACATGTGTGGACAGGTGTGTCCACGAGCAAACATACTTCACCATTTGGACATGACACACGTGTGCCCCCAGAAACTCCACTCAAATGCACAGCACATGCATGTGTGTGTTCCCAGTTGTGCTCGTACACACTACATAGACCTCGTGCATTCATCCATGACGCATTTTTGTGCACATGGGAGAAAGCACACGTAGCTTCAGGAAGTCTGTCACAAACCCTCAATTCAGGCGTGATTCCACTTCTGGACCACTTGTGCTCAGACACCTAGCCACCTCTGTCCCCTGCACCTTTGGGCAGGCCCTCCGTGGTCCCCACGGCCTGGGCCACATCTGCCTGACTCCACAGACAAACACGCACACAAATGACACGTGCCTCCAAAGCCCGTCTCCCACACGTGGATGGAGTCGGATCCGTGGCACGTGGCCGCACACCACCCCCGGGGTGCAGTCCGCCCAGCCCCCGATGGGCAGGTGTTCTGGGCAGCAGGAGGTGCCACACAGAAACCGCCACTCTCGCAGAATCGCATCTGCCGCCAACTCCTCGTCGAGGTGCAAACGATGATTAAATGTTATTGTGCAGGAGAAGACGCAGGGAGGGACTCATTAGCTTCATTGTCAGGAAGGACTCTGTGGGCTCCAGCTCCCAACGCGGAGGCTGGCTTAACCCGCTGTGAGCCGCGGGACACCGAGCACAGACGTGGGCTCGCAGGGGACGCAGACCCGAGTCGGAGATGGCCCTGTGGGCCCGCAGGAGCCAACCCAGACGCAGAGGGCACCAGGTGCTGCAGCCTCGCCCCTTATTTGTGGGTGGCCAGCTCATCTGTCACCCCCACTGTCCCCAGTATGTAGAGGTACAGATGCCGTGGTCCTCTGGGCATCCAGAGGGCACTTGTTCAGGAAGCAAAGACACGCACAGGTCAGCAGGAGGACAGGCCTGCAGTCAGCCCCCCAGAGAGCTTCGCCTCTTCCTGAGACCGACAAGTCACTTTCCCAGTATTAGACCCTGAGTATCGCTCAGGCCATGCGTAGGCTGGAACCCTTACACGTCGTTTATTGAAACTCCCATTCAACTGGGAATCCTGTGTTTCTACTCGCCGAACCTGCGACCTTATGTACAAACTGTGTCTAGAGATCCCCTGGCCATTGTGCTCAGGGTGGGTTAGAGGGTAAAGGAAGAGAGGGGATCCAGTGCGGGGGGGAGAGGTGTCACATTTTGCCTTCGTCCTTGATCAGTTGAGACCCATGTTCTATCTGGACACAAGAGCATCTTTTATGATGACCACGTCCCCCAGCCTCTACCACAGCTGGGTTTGCAGGGACTGTCTCAGCCAACACAGACTGAGCAGAACTGGCGTGAGTCAGCTTCTGGGCCACTCCTTAGAAGACTGCTGGCCCGTGCCCCTTCCTTCTGCCCCTTCTCCTTTCTGCTGGCTGCACACATCTGAGATGGCTGGAGCCCAAGCAGCCACCTTGGACCCTAAGGACAGAGGTTATCGCCTGTGGAAGGCCAGACAGCAAACCAGAGGCTCGGATCCCTTTAATCTTGTGGAGCCCCACACCTGGCCCCACCTTCCCACGGCCAGGCTGACTGAAGTCACTTGTTTGGGTCTTCTGTCCCTAGCCGCAGGCCAACTCCAGCTGGCTCAAGGAGTTGACACAGGAATCTGAAAGAGAGGACTGAAGCCCAGCCAGGGTCAGCCACAGTGGACCTGAGAGCCGTCTGGAAGGGAGCCTGACGGAGGGACGGTGGAGATGGGGTCAGAGGCGTCGGGCTGGAGTGACAAGGGCGCCGAAGCGGTAATGAGCCCGGGACCCAGGAGGGGCCTGGGCCTGGGGTCAGGCGCAGTCGGTCTGACTTTGGACGCGTGGAGTCTGAACGGGGAGGCCCAGGGAGACAGACTGGCCACGTGTCTCCAGTCGGACCAGAGGGGGCCAGGGAGGCAGGGGAGGCCAGGACCAGAGGTCGGTGAACTCGGAGGAGCTCCAGGGTCAGGGAGAGGGAGCGGAGCCCCCCTGGGAGCCCGTGTGTCCTGCTGCAGGTGAGGGCGGTGGGAGGGGGCCGCACGGTCCCCAGCTCCCTCCTGACCTGACATCAAGAATCTTAAGAAGTGACCGGAGCCACGTGCTCGTCCTCTCGGGATTTAGTTCTCCTTTGGAAAATGGGCGCAAGAGAAGCCCCCAGGCGGAGGCTGTGGGCGCCCACCCTGGGGCCCAGCCCCGGCAGAGGGGGCGCCAAGGAGGGGCCTGGTGGGGCGAGGGGCGCGGCGACTCGTCCTCTTTCCCACCCAAGCCCAGAAAGAGGCTGAAAGCCTGGGTTCCTCACTGAGGCTAAAGAGTGGGCACCTGCTGCATACAGGACAGAGAGCTCTGCAGGCGAGAGCTGCTGAAGTGTGGGCGGGGGCTTGCCCACTGAGCCGCGTCCGGCCGGTTTACATCTTCTTCTGTTTTCTTTTTGAGACAGGGTCTCACTAAGCTGCTGAGGGCCTCCTAAATTGCTGAGGCTGGCCTTGAACTTGGCCATCCTCCCGCCTCAGCCTCCCCGGGCTGGGACCACAGGCGAGCACCACACCCAGCCGGACGCGGTTACTCGTGGAATGGGGAAAGCCCGGCCTTCCCCGAAGCCTCTGGGGGAAGCGAGACGGGCACCGGGGCAGGTTGGAAGAGGGACAGGGCGGGGTTGGCCGGAAGGTCTCTCAGAGGAGGCTACTGACCCGAGGCCCAGAGGGCAGAGTGCTTCCCGCAGGAGGAGCCTAGCGGATGCCCACGAGGCAGAGCAGGGGGGCGGCTGCTGGCCACGGCACGGACGTCTGTGAAATGGGCGCTGAGGGCCACAGGGGCTGGCAGGTGAGCGCTTCTCCTCCGTCTCCTGACCCGTTCGCGAGGGCTGCGGTGACAGAGGCCGCAACCCGGGTGACTTAAAGGGCAGAAACGCCTCATGGCGGGGTCCTGGAGCTCTACAGCACGTGTCCCAGGGCTTCGTCCCTCTGGGGGGAGGGAGCGGGCGCCCAGGCCTTCCTCGTGGCTTGTGGCCTCCGCCTGCTCCCGCGCCTCTTCCCCTCCTCCCTCTAACACGGCCTAAGGACCCAGTCATGAGGGGTTAGTGACCACTGGACCCCAGGACGGCCCATCTTAATGAATTGCATCCCAGGGACCCTGTTTCCAAACGAGGCCACCTTCTGAGGGACATGGGTCCGGCTTCAGCAGGTGAAAGCGGGGGACACGACTCCCCGTCACCCCCTCGTTCCCTCTCAGCTCCAGCTCTGGCCACCGCCCCGGCCACTCCCTCCCTGGGGCAGCACCCACCGCGGAGGCTCCATCCACGCGGTCAAAGGGAGGAGGCCGGGGCCCTGAGCACCAGGGAGTGGGCAGTATTTCCCCTCCCTGCCCTCATAGCCACTGATCTTCTCAGATGTCACTCCACACACATGTGTGCACACACACTCACACACACACACACACACACACACTTTCCAAAGAAACCCAGAGACGCGCCCCATGCCAAGAGTCACACACACACTCAAGGACGCCTGTGCAGAGCCTCTCGCAGATCCACGCAGATCCACGCAGAACTCTGTACAATACACACCTGCTCACACACCTGGCGACACACGGACACGGGTCACAGCTCACACATCCCCAGACACACGCACGTGTGCACAGGGGCAGTGACAGTCCCGTGGACAGACGCGGGGCACATTATGTTCTGGTGATCGCGTTCACAGCACGGGCTGGCGCGTTGCTGGGGTGCACACGCCCACGCAGAGCACCAGGCCCAGGCCCTAACGGCACTCACGCCCACAGACACGCGCCAGGCTGTGTGCACTCCCAGGCTGTTGGTCCCTCTTGGTTGGCAGGTCCTGGGCTCCCGCCCCTTCCCGCTGGCCCCACGGCTCACCGTCCACTCGCTGGTAATTGGAGGCAATTTAATCCCCATCCTGCCAGCCAATCACGGGCCCACGGCAGGCAGCCATCAAAGCCCCCGCCACGCGGGCAGTGAGGCAGAGAGCCTGTGTAGTTGGCATGGGGTTTACAGACCCAGAAATGCACACGCACACGCACAAACAACACACACACACACACACACACACACACACTGCTGTGCTGAGACGCACGTGCACCCACCGTCTCATATCACAGAACCACACTCGGTGCCCACAGCTACACGGGCACAGACGGTGCCTCTGCCTCCAGATACCCACAGTGGGTAGTGCTCGTGTGTGCGGCGGCCTGGGGCCTGCTCACATGTACAAGCTCACACACACACGCACAGCTACACAGATCCCACGCTGGGCTTGGTGACCACCCGGGGGTCTCTGAGCATGTGTGCCCGCCCACGCACGGTGACAAGCAGGAGGAAGGGGCGCAGGGGCAGAGGACAGATCCCCCAGGCCCTGGTGTGTCCACTCCAGGCCGAGCGTCCCCTCCTGCCCGGCTGGGCTGATTTCCCAGGGGAGGGGCTGGGCCCACCTGTCAACCTGCTGTTCGTCACTCCATCACGGCCGGTGCGCTGACATTCAGAGCTGGCGCCGAGATGATCGCATTTAGCTGTAATGTGCCACAGATTGCACTGACATTTGGAAAATATTCCGCCTCGGGACCCATTCACTTCCAACTTCTTTCCTGGAAGGGAAGAGAAGCGGCAGGGACGGGCAGCGAGGGCCCGCGATGTTCCGCGGCGTCCCCCAACCCGCGGGGCTGAGAATCCTGCCTCAGCTCTGGAGGCTCACGCACCTGCCTCTCCCCGCTGCTTCCACCTGGGGAAAGAGGTCGGGAGCAGCAACAGCAATCCCCTAGGCGGAATACTATACAGCAGTTCTTCCCTGCACAGGTTCTGCCGGCAGGCGCCCACGGGGTCTTGGGTCTAGTGATAAGGACCTGCTTGTCAGTGGAGTACCTACTAAGCACCAGACCTTGTTTCAAGCATGTCGCACACACGCCCTCATTGGTAATGGAGTGACAACCTTGTGAAGTAAGAACTACTCACATCCAATTGGAATAAGGAAGAACTGGAAGCTCAGAGAGGTGCGGTGACTTGCCCAAGATCACACAGCCAGGCTTCCTGACTCCTCCTTCCTCCCCGCCTCTCGGCCTCACTGAGCAGGACCAGCTCCCAGAATGACAGCCGGGCTGGACGGCTTCCTGGGAGAGAGCGGCGCCTGGAAACTCAGAAAAGTGATGAGAAAGGTCAGTGAGCACCTGGGACGCGGGGCCAGGGTCTTGCCTTTTCACGACGAGGACAGCTGTGTCCTTCCACGCCGCAGCTGCAGAGACCCAAGGCTTGGCCAGGGTGACTGGCCGGCAGTGGCCCAGCCTTCTCTGAGGTTGTGCCCAGCGTGGGGTCCAGTCCAGGCGGCTCTCCAGGGGAACTGGTGGCTGCCAGAGGTGCCCTCCCCGTCCCCAGGAGAGGGGCTGCAGAGCCCCACCCGGCTGAACCCCGGCCCCTGGGGGAAGACCGTGACTGGAGTCGGGTGACAGTGACGTGGCCCCGGCTTGCCCCAAAGGAGATGGACGAGGTGGGAAGGCTGTCCAGGTCTAGAGCTTATTAATCTCCTAAATAACTCGAGTCCAACTTCCCAAAAGGCAAAAAAAAAAAAGTTGGGTTAATCTACTCGCAACGGCTCCTGGGTTCTCAGGTGGCGATCAATACCCGGCGCAGCCTCCCTTCAGGAGCGATTCCCAGTAACTGTAAGACAGAGAGGTGGGCGGCGTGTGTGCATGCATGTGTGTGTGCGTGTGCATGTGTGTGCGCGTGTGTGCATGCGTGTGCGTGTGTGTGCGTGCATGTGTGTGTGCGTGTGTGTGCGAGTGTGTGCATGTGTGTGCGTGTGTGTGCGTGTGCACGTGCGTGTGTGTGCACGTGCGTGTGTGTGTGTGTGTGTGTGTGTGTGCGCGTGTGTGTAGAATGACACTCCAGCCTCCCAGAGCCCTCAGGAGGGGGATCAATCGTCTCCAGCGCGGAGCCAGCAGGACACAGGCCAGGCCACCAGGCCACCAGCCCCGCCCCCATGGAGGGCTGTGGGAGGGGCCAAGGCCATCGCCTGCCAGGGCTTAGGTCCAGTGGGGACCAGAGCCAATGGGGAGGGACGGTCTCTCCCCCGTCCCTGCTCCCCCTCCCACTCTCCAGGAGAAAGACGCCAGGCAGCCCCTCAGCCCAGCAGTCACCGCTGATGTCACTGGGTGGCCGTCAGTGCCCAGCATGGGTGGCCTTGACGGGTCCAACGGTGCCCACTCTTAATGTAGAGGGGTGCCACCTGTGTGGGGGGCATCGATGCCCTGAGGAGACGATCGTCATGGAAACCACCATGATGTCTAGGGCACCGTCAGTGTCCACCCCAGTGCCCACAGGGTCCTCGCCTGTGTCCTCAGGAACACTCACCAGGGCCCATCCTCCTCACTGACGCCCCCGAGCGCAGGGATGGACGGTGTCTCATGACCGGTACTGGTCTCCACTAGCCGCAGTGGCTGGCACATAGTAGGAGCTCAGCCAACCTCTGCTGGGAGGGAGTGAGCCGGTGCAGGCTCTGGAGAGGAGAGGACCGCTCTCTGCCCTGCCCACCGCAGGGCCTCAGGGCCTCTGGAACAGGCCCGGCCAGGAGGGTGCTCCACACACGCTGTGGGGCGGGCGGTGCCAGGTGGGTACAGGCACCTGGAGCACAGTCACCGCCCAACCTTCACGCCAGGGAACCAGCCTCCAGGATCACAGGACAAGAGGGAGCCACCTGCCCCTCCCTAGGTCCAGCCCCACCTGGACGCAGTGGTTTCCTGTTCCCTCCGCTGCGGCAGCGTAAGGACGGAGGTGGCAGAGGCAGGGACAGTCCCTCTCCCCCGTCCCTGCTCTCCCCCTTCCTGTGCAATTTTCTAGAATGTCCCCGGGTCCTGCAGGGAAGCTCATTACCTGTGGTCCACCCATGACCCCGTCAGCGGCCGCCTGGTGGCCAGGGGCCAGCTGCCCTCAACTCAGCCCACCCCCACTCCGCAGCTCCCCGCAGACGGGGTGACCCTGGGGGCTGCCATCTCCCCAGGGAGTCGGCCTCGGTGTGGGGGTGCAGGCCTGCCTGTCATTCACTCCCTCGTCCCAGGCCACCTAACCGGCACCCTGGGGACAGCCCTGCAGCCAGTCACCGAGGAGTCCCTTGCTCCAAGAGGTGGAAGAAGTTGCTTCCAGTCGCACAGCAAGGATGTGGCAGTCGGCCCTCAGACCCAGGACCCCAAACCTGGCTCCTACAGAGGCTGGTCACAGCCTCTGAGCCCAAGTCGAGGTTCATCGCAGGAGTTAAGGAGTTAGTGCCCCCAGCACTTGGCGGGAACCTTGTGTCCGGCACCCTGGGCCCTTGCCTGCTCCTACTCTATAAGACACACGCCCCAGGACGCCTTGGGCCCCTGTCCCCGCCTCCTCCCGCCCCCTGCTGTCCAGCAGGCCCCCAGCACAGCTGCTGCACCAATTGCTGCCATCGATTTCTTGGGCGGCAGCTTCACGGTGTTTGTGATTCTTTTTAGTTTGATTTAAATCCGTTTCTTCTTGGCATTGAAGAGAGGAACACGAGGCTCGGGGGCAGCTGGGCCCTCCTGCGGCTGGTCTGCCCCCTCCTTCCCCTCGGGCCCACTTCCCCTGCTGACTTGGCCCTGGAGGAGGTGCCCTGGGACCTGTCCTCTGTCCTCCGGCGACTCCCCTGCAGCCCTGGTCAGGGTCACCTGGGCCTCCTGTTCCACCCCCAGCCTGGGGCTCAGGCAGCAGCTAAAGGGCCCCCCAAGCTCTGCCGCTTCCTCTCCTGGACACACCCGGAAACCCTCAAGTTCTTGTTTTTCCTTCTGCAAAATGGGTACAGAGGTGCCACCTCCCAGGGCTGTGGGGGACCCGTGCAGGTGGCCAGGTGGGGCTCTCTGCGCGGGAGGGGCAGGGCCTGGGGCCGGTCAGGCGAGGCGGGCGGCCTGCCCTCCCAGCTGGGCGCTTCTCGCTCACACCCTGGAAAGGCTGCAGCTGCCACTCTGCTCCGCCCAGCTGGGACGCCCAGCATCTCCATTCCAGCCCAGCTCCCTCCAGACGCTGCTAATCAGGGCTAACGGGCAGCTCCCCGGGGCTCCAGCTGCCGCTCCCTCCCTCTCCATTAGAGCAGGCCACCGAGCAGCCGGCAGATGCCCAGGCCACACTGGAGGCCAGCCTCTGCACAAGGGATGCTCTCCACCGTCTCTGGGCGAGGGTGACCCTTCCTGCGCTTTCTCACCGTCACATGGCGAGGCCGGCTGACCGTGGCCAGGGCCCTGCTTCTCATTTTAGGCCAGGCCTGGGGGAGGCCCTGGGGACACACAAAGAAGCTGAACCCAAAGCCAAATTTTCCTGGATTCCACTTTTAGCTTGATCTGTTCTGGCTCTGTGCCTCTGGGAAAGTTACTTAACCTCTCTGAAACCAGCTCTCTGCATCTATAAAACAGCCCCTGCCTCACAGGGAGCGGCAAGGACGGACTGAGGTACAGGGGGCCAGCACCTCGGCACGCAGCCTGCAGGGACTGGGGGTCACACAGGGCCTCCAGTGCCCCCTCAGGAGCACAAACTGCGGGGAGAGAACAATGCACAGTAACTATCACCCTCTGTGCCACCCACCCGGGTGCTGAGTGATAGCAGCTGCACTCCATGGCACCTGCTGTATGCCAAGCGCGTCACTGTAACCCGGCCCACAGGAAGGTCATGTCCACATTCGCAGACAGACTGACGCCCAGGAAGGTGGCTCGCCATCGTCCCCGGCACTCGGTTCTCCAGTGCTGGGTCAGGGACGCCCCCCCAACTTGGCCATCTGAAGCCGTGAACCTGTCACCTCCCAGTGTCTCCAGGTCGGGAATCCCGCAGAACCCCGCTGAGCGCCCTGGGTCTCTCAGCTGCCTTTAGCTGGGAACATCAGCTGCTTGTCACCGGGCCTCCCTCGGGCGGGTTAGTGACAGCTGGCCCCCCTCCGAGGGAGCAAGGGAGGGAGGTGCCCAGGACGGAGGCCGCATCTTGCATAACGGACCTCGGGAGGGTGGAGGCCACTGGTCCAGCTCAGGTCGAGGAGAGGGCTGTCCTGTCCTCTGTCCTCCCGGGGTCCTCCAGGCTCCTGAGAGGGGGCTCTGCACAAGGCTTGGCTGGCGGATGCCACAGCCCGGGGCGGCGTCACCTGCCACCCCCCCAGCCAGTGAACAGGGGCTGCCCTGGAGGCCACAGACGCAGGCAGCGCGGCTCCAGGACCCATTCCTAGTCCAGAACCCAGGCCAGGTGCGCTGTGGGACCACAGGCTGGAGCAGCCGGACCAGGAGGGCGGCAGGACAGAGGACAGGCAGGCGGGGCCGAGGGGAGCAGGGCAGGTTAAGCAGAGGGCTTCCCGGAGGAAGAGGATCCGGCTACCTGAGCGCGGTGGCCCGGCTCCCGCGGAGTTCTGGTGCCTCTGGAAGGCCCCGGTGTGCGCAGGACGGAGCGGAGCGGGGGACAGGGAAAGGCTGGAGAGGTAAGAGGCCGGAGGGAGGAGCACGGTGAAGGATCGGTGTTATTCCGGGGAACTGGGGAGCACGGAAGGTCGCCCCGGGATCCTCCTGCCTGGATGGAGAACAGGAGAGGTGCCGGGGCCAGGAGAGAGCGAGGGGCTCTGTATCCGTCCACTTCAGGTGGGTGTTGAGCACTGTGAGCGCGGCGCTGGGCCTGGGGATACACAATAGACAACCCAAGGCTGCTCTCCCTGGGAAGGGACAGTCTAGCAGGAGAGAAGAGCAAACTTGCAAAAACAACCTGTGAAATAGAAAACCATTGGAGTAACAGGGCCATGGAAGTAAAGCAGGCCAGTGTCAAAGCTCAAAGGAGGCGCTCAGCTGGGAGGTTCGGGTCGGTGACACTGGCCATGGGAGCACAGCCTCCTAGACCACAGCTGGTGCAAAGGCCCTGGGGTATGTACGGAGAGCTTGGTTGGAGAAACACCGGAAAAGCGTGCCGGCAAGAGGGAGAGGGACGGGAAATGAGGCTGGAGAAGCAGACAGGAGCCAGAGGATGGAGCTGGACCCGGAGCCTGGCAGCAGGAAGAGGGTGGAGTGCTGAGGAGTGATCTTAAGAGAGTGCAATCTTCAGGCCTTGCCTAAGCAAACTGCTGGCCCCAGTGGACCAGGGGAGCCACAGCCAGTGAGGAGGAGGGGAGGGCTGGCCCACTTTGCAGGCCTCCTCCCCGTGGACCCAGTGCAGATTAACAGCCACAGGCCCGGCCCAGGCCGTCATTAGGCAGCATTTGCATATTTGTTTAATGAAAACTCTCGGATGTGCAAAGGCAGCCGCTCATCACCAGCACAGGTCCCTCCCCCGTCACCACCGCTTTCCTGGCCTTTGGACGAGTCAGCAGAGTCCGTGTCCCCTCCTCCAGGCGCGGCCCAGGGCCCTAAATATGAACTTATCAAGCGCGCGGCCAGTCAGCCTGCAGGGCCATCTCGGGGTCCGCGGGGGGTGCCGGAACCCGGCCACTTCAGCTCTTTATTTTTGCAAAGAAATTAAATCAGGTCGATAGCTCGACAGCTTTCAGGGTGCTCAGAAGAGGGTGATGAGGAGCCCGAGCCTCAGGGATCTCCATCGGCTGGGCCCTAGGTCCTCCCAGCCCCTGCAAAGGGGGTGTCCCTCCCGGGAGCCAGGAGGGCGAGGGCTCAAACTGCAGGACCTGGGACCCCAAGACGGCAACAGCCAGAGACGCTGGGAGCACTGCAGGTGCCCAATAGATGATCCGGAAGGCCCGGGGGTGATGAACGGCCGCAGGGAGGACCTGAGCTAGTGCCACCGCAGGGGTCTCTCCCCTTGGAGCCTCAGTGTCCCCCTGTGTCCTAAGGCCACCCTCACCACATTGTTCTGAGAATTAAATGAGATGGAGTGAGCAAAAACGCCCCCAGCCAGAGGTGCCATTATTCGGCACTTACGACATGCGGAGGGAGGTGTGCCAGTCCTCGTCCTGAACACTGAACCGCTGAAGTGCTTTGAGATTAGGGGCGAAGTGAGAGACCCCCCCTAAACCAGCCACCCCACGGCCGGGTTCAAAACCTCTGAGCGGCCCAGCCGCCTCCAGCCCCGAGGCTCCCCCAAAGCCCCCGCGGTCTGGGGCCAGGGGCAAGGCTCTCTCGCCTGCATTCAGCCACCTCCTGCTTCTCTGTCCCCCGCTTGTAGCTCGGGAAACCCAGGCCCAGAGGAAGAGCCTGGCGCCCACGTCCCACTGCGCCCAGCTGGGGCTGGAAGGAACCCGGTGCCCACGCCCCACGTCCCTCCAGGTAGCTGCTGCGCTCGCCGCCGCATGGCAGGATAATGAGCAGCGACTGATTAGCGCTGATTGCGGCCCCCCACGGCGGAGGAGGGAGCCCCGCCTGGGCCTGGGGCTGGGGGTAGCGATGGGGGCGACTGGGGCGCTGCTGGCCCCGCTGCACCCTTCACCTGCCCCCCTGGGCGAGGCTGCCTTCTGGGGTGGAAGGCTGGAGGCTCCCTGGTCGGAGCCCCACCCGGGAACACACGGGGGTCCAGGGTCACTGGACTCCAAAACCTGGAAACTGAGGCTGAGTTGAGGTTTGGGGGGTCAGGTGCCTGAATTCCAAGTCTGGCTCGGCCACTAAAATCAGCTGTGTGGCCTGGAGCCAGCCACATGGCCTCTCTGAGACTCAGTTTCTTCCTCTGTAAAATGGGAAGATGATCACGGGTTCTTCCCGGGGCTGTGATGGGGCTAATAAGACCCTGCTCTTGGAGTCAGACTGCAGGTGAGCCCACGAGGACCCTGGTTGTCATCGATGGAACCCAGGGGACTGTGGGACACCGCCCAGCTTCCAACCAGAGACTGGGGGCTGTGCCTTCAGGGCCTGGGGACAACTGGGGACCCTTCTCCCCACCTGGATCTCGAGGAGGAGAAAAGGAAACTGTGGATCATCAGCCGGGTGCTGCCCTCGGAGGCCATCCAGGTCCCAGGAAGCCACTCAAGTGGGTCCTGCTGCCAGGTCAGGAGTCCCCACGTGGGCCCCCTGGCCACAGAGCCCCTGGGAGCAGGGGACACCAGGAGACGGCCCTGGGCCTGTGGGGAAGCCACCTGGTCCCCGGGCGCCCCTCAGTCCCAGGCCCCGCGGATGGCAGGAAGCGGAGTCGGAGGATTCGGGGAGTCCTGGGAGGGCGCAGCCAGGATCCAATTAGGATGCAGCCTCCGTGAGGCCCGTTTTAATTTTCCACAAATTAGCTTAAAAGTGGGGAAGGAGACGAAGACGTCCTGAGCCGAGCGGGGAGATCCTCTGAGGATTCTATGACTAAAGTTTCTCTTTTAAAAAATAAAGCCACCCTCCGCTGGGGGCTCAGGGCCTCTCCACTCCACTTCTGGAAGGTGGTCTTCAGGGCCCACCCCTTAGGGTGCGGGTGACCCCTTTGGATATAAACGGCCATTTCCTCAGTCAGCACTTACCTTGCACCTTCCAAGCCTCCACAGGCCAGTACCACTGCAGCTGTGTGCATGTACCTGAGACTCAGAGAGGTAAAGTGATTTTTCCAAGGTCACACAGCTAGGAAAAGAGAGAGCCCGGGTCCAATATCCTGTGCTCCCTCCTGAGACCAGGCTCACACTCAGCCCAGACCCCGCTCCACGCGGACCCCAGAGCCTGCAGACTGGAGGACAGGACATGGGGAGGTCATGTCCACCAGCTCCGTCCCCTGCAGGACCAGCAAAGGTCATTAGCATTCCAGAGGCCCTTGGGCCTTCCTGGCCTCCACCCCACGTGAGGTGCCCCCCAGCTTCTCCAGGGTCCACGACACAGGCACTCAGGAGCCATCGTGGTTTGCCTTCAGCGGCCCGAGGCTGGGACCAACCCATTCATCACTGTCTGCTGCGAAGGCCACCTCCCATCCCCCGCCACCCCAGTGGCTGGCCCTGGCTGCTGTGCCCTTGATCTCATCACAATGTCCTCCACTCCGTGTCCCCACCCCCGTCCCCCTGTCTCCTGGAAATGATTCCTTTTGCCAGGTGGAAACCACAAGATGGAGCTCAGCACAGCACCCCGCAGCCTCCACACGGGCAGCAGGGCCTCCAAGCCCTCACGCAGGCTCCACCAAGCTCTGCTCCGAGCCTCAGGGGCCGGATCCTGGGAGAATAAAACTGCCCCCTCCTGGGCTGTGTGTCTTCAGGTAAATGACTTCACCCCTCTGCACCACCATTTCCTCGTCTCTGATCTCATCTGAAAGGCTGCGGTGGGGAGGCCCTGACAGGCAGAGGGGGCTCAGGACACATCTCCTTCCACCCTCCAAAACCTGGAGGGGAAGGGCCGGGGATCCACCCCAAGAAACAGGCAAAGATGGCCGAAGAGATGAGCCGGCGCTCCCCTTGATGGGGGACAGAGCCCACTGAAAAGGAGACAAAGGAGGCGTCAAGGAGCCAGGGGCAGATGAAAAGAGCCAGTGGTGGACAGGACGCGCAGTGAGGTCCTGTGAGATCAGACAGCGAGGCCAGGCACAGTGGCGCCGCCTGTAACCCCAGAGACTTGGGAGGCTGAGGCAGGAGGATCACCAGTTTGAGGCCAGCCTCAGCAACTTAGGGAGACCCTGACTCAATAAATCAATAAGATAAAAAGGGCTGGGGACATAGCTCAGTGGTAAAGTGCCCCTGGGTCCACTCTCAGGGCTGAGAAGTGGGGGGGGCTGATCACGTGGTCTGGGGTCATAACCCCTAGTTTGGGGGTGGCTCCTGATGTTCAGACATCGGCAGCACCTAACAACGTACCTCTCGGACCCTGTCCCTGTTGCTCTCATGACGTGGCTCACAAGGGTGTCACGGCTGCCTCCCTGGCCCCAGGGGGAGGGCAGCAGCCCAGGGCCGTGGGCGGGGCCGGGCAGACCTGGGAGCTGCACCTGGGAGGGGGCCTCCGGGGAGGGCCTGGGGGGGCGCACTCCGTGCGGCTGATGGCCTGAGGCGGGGGACGTCAGGCTGCAGGGTGTGCCAGGTCTGTGGGGGACCCTGAGCCACCGAGGGTGTGACCTCTGAGCAGGGCCAATGCGGGCTGCGGCAGAGGAGGCGCGACCGGCCGCGGCCCCGGGTCTGCGGGAGCCAGGCCCAGGAGACCCCAGAATCCGAGGGGAGCTCTGAACTTGGGGTTCCCTGGCCAGGACCCCAGGTCCGGAGCCCTGTGCGGGGCCACAGCAGCCCCGCGGGTGCCGAGAAGAGCCGCCCGCAGGACAGGGGGAGCGGTCGGGGGTGGGGGGTGGGCAGCCAGTGCCGCCCTCCGCGTCCTCTGTCCCTCCCTGCGTCCCCTCGGCCCCCTCCTCCTCTCCCACTCGTGCCCTAATCCCGGGCTCTCCAGGAATCGGCCTGCTGAACCCCGAGTCTCAACCTTCCTTCCCGGGGCCAGGATCAGGGACGAAGCAGGGACCCCCCCCCAGCAGGGAAAATCCTCCAAGCCGCCTCCAGGGCGCAGGAAAGGCGCTCAGAGGCTGCGGCCTTATCTCAGTCCCTGGAACAAGTATTTTGCATTTATTCCCCCAAATGTGTCGGGAATTGCGTTCCAGCCCATGGCTCCCAGCCATCTGCAGGGAGGAATCCAGTTAGACCTTGTATAATGAGTCCCCGACAATCTTGCCGCCGACGCTGGGTCATAAAAGTCTCCCGGTTTTATCGCTGGTAACAGACACAGGGTGAAATTAAGTTGTCTTATCAAATTTAGATAATATACATCCTCCGGAGCACAGGGCTCGCATGGGGCCGTCACGGTATGAACCCAGGATGGGTGGGGAACACAGGAGTGTCCCTGGGCATGTGGCGGGGCGAGGGCCGACCCAGGGAGGCTGGCAGGAGTGACTGGTAGGTGGGCAAGGTGACGGGCACCTCGGGGTTCAAGGTCGGCCAGGCCTGGACTTGGGACCGGGCTCCAGTGGCTGGAACATCTGAACTGGACTTCTGAGACCCTCGGTTTCCTCATCTGTCAAGTGGGCATAGGAGACCAGTCCCCGCCTCCGGGGTTGTTGTGGGATTTAAGTGAGATGCTGCGGGCCTCGGGCTTAGCCTTCTGGTGGTATGAACTGAGCACCGGGCCGGTGTGGTCTTTATTTCGGGGACAGGAGAAAGGAGACAGGGCTGGACACTGGTACCATCTGGTCCATGCTCCTCCTGTTTTACAGGTGGGGAAACTGAGGCCCAGGGAGGGGACTAAGTGGACAGTGTTCTCACAAGTCTCCTGGCTCCTGCTCCATCCCCTCAGGACCAGGCCACCCCTGCTGTCCCCTACCCCAACATGGGTCTCCTGAAGGTGGAGGGAGGTGGCCTCCTTCCTGCTCTGAGCCTGCTCCTGCCATTGGACCCCTCGCCCAGGGAATGGGCCCGCGTGGTGGAAGGGCTCTCTGCTTGGAAGAATGGACTCCCAGGACATTGCCCAGTGCTGGGCTTCCGCGGCCTGCCCCGCCGATCTCAGGAAACATTCCACTGTCCCGGGAGGGGGTGTCATACCGAAAGCAGCGTCTCCCGCAGCCGGGACCTTCTCTGTGGCCACCTCGCACTCCGACTTGCACACCTCGGGCGATGGGGAGATCACTACCTCACCAGGCTACCATCCCAACTCCCCAGCCTGGACTTAAGATGACCCCCAAACTTCCTACTTCTAAGAGTCCTTCTTTCTAGAAGCACAGTCTTCTTTCAGCACAGCTTGAGTCTGTGGGAGCCTGTGTCTGGGGATGGCTTTCTCTGAATGCTCCACACTGTGAATTCTGAAGGAAGGGAAACCGGACTGGCTCAGCTCTGTGTCCCCAAGAGACAGAGCCTGGCGCACTACAGGCGCTGAAACACAAACACACACAATAGCTTTTATTAAGCACTTACTATGTGTCAGGTGTGGGTTACATGCATTAACTCACTTAATCATTATAATAACCCTGGGTGCTGTTACCATTATCACCTCCAAATTTCTGAGGAAGTCTGAGGCACAGAGAGGTGAGGTAACTTGCCTAAGGTCACCCAGGCAGAACATGGTACAGCCTGGATTTAGGAGTTTTTGGGGGGAGAGGTGCTAGGGATTGAACCCAGGGCCTCTTAACCACTGAGCCACATTCTTCAGCCTTTTTTATTTTTTATTTTGAGACAGGGTCTCTCTGAGTTGCTTAGGGCCTCGCTCAATTGCTGAGGCTGGCTTTGAACTTGCCCCCTCTGGGCAGGCGCAATCCCGTGGATTTGGCTTGGCAAGCAAAGGCACCATTTCATAAAGGGAAAAAAGTCCCCTCCTCTGGCGTCCGCCATCCCAGGTTGACAAATGGAGCTTCCCAGGGACGTGCCTTTGTGCAGCCCACAATCTGAGGGACTGTCCACGGACATCCTCTCTGGCTTCCGGAGGCTCAGCTATGGACCTGAACATGCCAAGGGCGTGGTGTTTGTTGAATGACTATTTGCCGGTATTTGCATTTCTCCTACTTTTCTGTGAGCCCCAGGAGAGCGGTCGGTGGAGGAGCCACCACTGGGTGTGGTGCGGCCACAGTGCTGACGGGGGAGTTCTCAGACATGAGAGGGACAGACAGGGTCAGGCATAATTGGTAAATATTTGTCTATCTAATCAGAGGGCCTTTTAATTAGCAATTTCAGCCTCGCAATTGGTTTATTTATTTTTTTCCTTTCTGCGGGAAGTCAATTAGATGTAACAGATGGAGGAGGACACGGGGTTCCCTGGTCTCCCACCATCTGTCCCGTCCCACCCCCCAGCTGTGCGCGCACCTCATTGGTGGAGCTGCCTGCCAGTTGCCAGAAGAGGGTGGGCCTAGGGGACGGCTGACCCGGGGCAGGGGCCCTGACCCCAGGGAGGCCTCCTTGGGGCACGGGTCTCCCTACCTCTCAGGCTGACCCCGGTCACACGCTGTGACTCCAGGCCTCAGAGCCTTTGCCGCTGGGCCCTCCTCTTCCTGCGTGACCAAGAGCCAGCAGCTCGGGGCCCCATGCCCTGCTGTGGCTTCCACCCGGCTGCCCTGGGCCATTTAGAGGACCCGGTTAGTTCTGCCGACCTCCGCAGTGTCTCCTTCCTGCGGCAACAGGCCAGCGCGGGGCCGCCAACGGGGAGTCCTGGCCCTGGGAGGGGGTGACAGTCGGGGGCACCCGCTCATCTGCTCTTTAAATATGTGTCAGGCAGCGCACGAGGCCGAGCTCCGCGCTGGCCCCGGACGCCCCAGGAGTCACCAGGTCCTGCCCGGAAGACGCGCGCTCCACCCGGTGTTGGGACAGCATTCACCGCGCGGGGACACAGCAGGGCAGCATAAAGTCGGCGTCTTTTCTGATAGGGGGAGTCAGACAGACGGAGGGGTGACAGCAGGGACAGTGATTCCAAACAGGAGCAGCCACCACGGTGCTGCGCGGAGGCCAGCCTCGCTCTGCGCGCCCAGATTCCCTGGCACAGCCTGCCAGCGCCCATCACAGGCCGAGTGCCCAGTCCTTCATGGCCGGTCCCGCCCCCCACCTACACCCCAACCCCGCCGGCCCCTCTGGGGGTCCCCAGCCGCTGTGCTGTCCCTTGGACTGGGCGCTCTGCCTCTGATTTCCTGGCCGCGCTGACTCCTTTCTGGGGAAGCTGCCGGTTGCCAGGTCCCTCCACTGCCCCCCGCTGGCCAACCTGGTTATTGCAGGACACAACGATCCCGGGAGCCCCTCCGCCCTGCCCCCTGCGCTGTATGGCCAGCAGCAAGGCCCTGCAGGGCACTCGGCCCCGCCCAGGTGCCCTGTGCTGACCGGGTTGAATTCAATCAGGTGGAGAAGGGGGAAGGGGCTCCCAGGCAGGGCCCAATATTTGCAAAGACCAGGCAGCTTGAGAGGGTCTGGGCTTTTTCCTGGTAAGCCTACAAGCCAGCTGGTGTCCCTCACCGTCCCTTTCTGTGGCTTCACCAGAGAGCCCTGTGTGCCTACGCTGTTGGTCATTTAAA
Organism: Ictidomys tridecemlineatus; assembly: GCF_052094955.1. Classification (NCBI taxonomy): domain Eukaryota; kingdom Metazoa; phylum Chordata; class Mammalia; order Rodentia; family Sciuridae; genus Ictidomys; species Ictidomys tridecemlineatus. The sequence continues at coordinate 133,602 of NW_027522437.1, forward strand.
GAACAACATGGTTTTTGTTTTTTTTTTTTTTTAGTTTTTAAAAATAATACCTTTGTTGAGATGTCATTCAGTAGCATAAAATTCACCCTTTTAAAATATGATTCAGTGGGTTTTGCTCTACTGGACAATTTCACAACATTCCCACGGCCCATCTCAGACCCCGGTGGTCACCCTCCCAAACCCTGTGTCCACGCCTCGATGCTCCCCTTGCTTCTCTCTCCCTGGCAACCTTGAACTATTTTTATTTCTGTGGATTTACATATTCTGGACATTTCATTTGAATGGCGTCCACAATACGTGACCTTTGGTGCTGGTTCTCTCTGTTAGCATACTGTTCTCAAGATGCACCATGGTATGCACTTTCCTCCTTTTTATCACCAAAAAAATATTCCGTCGGATGTGCACACACACAGACGTTTATCAATTGATGGATATTTGAGTTCTTCCTACTTTCAGACTGTTTTGAATAATGCTATAAATATTCCCCTACAGGTCTTCCCGAAGATGCATGCATGCGTTCATTTCTTGGGTATGCACCTGGGAGAGCTCGTGGGTCAGACAGTAACTAACAGGTGGTCTTTTTTGAGGACCTGCCAAACTATATCCAAAGTGGTTGCTGCATTCCCCAAAATCCCACCGCAGCTCTGAGCATCTTAGTGCCCCCCACCCCTACTTGTTATTAAGGGTTGCCTTTTTAAAATGTCTGCCATTCTAGTGCAATGACTCCACGTGGTGGTTTGAAGTGGTATCTTGGGGTTCTGATTTGCATTTCCCTAAAGATCAATGGTGTTGAGCATCTTTTTTGTGTGCTGATGGGTGATCTTCTTTAGAGAAATGTCTGTTTAAATCCTCTGCTCATTTTTTAATTGCATTTGTCTTTTAATTGTTGAGTTGTAAGTGTTCTTTATATGTTCCGGATAAAAGTCTCTAATCAGATACTTTTCACTTTATTCTCTTTTTTTTTGTTGTTTTCTTTTCTGTACTGAGGATCCAACCCAGGGTCTTGATCATGCTAGGCAAGTGCTCTACCACGAGCTGCCTCCCCAGCCCCTTTTTGCTTTATCGTTACAGGGAAATTTCATATCCCAAACTCAGAGGGGGAAACTTGCTACTTGTCATGCCAAGGGAATAGCAAATCTCAATGCAATGCATTGATTCAATCTAAAAGTCACAATCATCTCCTAGGAGCCAGACACCATTCCTGGCACTGAGGACACAGCAATGAGCCAGGCAGGTCACATCCCACTTCAATGCTGCGCATAAAGGTGGGGGGGATGCAGAACCCAAAGAAAGAAAACAAATTGAAAAGTGCCCCGCTCCACAGAGCTAGACGGAAGTGTGTGGTGGTGACTGTCCTATTGGCTGATCAGGGAAGGCTTCTTGGAGGAGGCAGCCCTGG